>NW_024884475.1:9547171-9602811 GCF_019232065.1 Centrocercus urophasianus | reverse complement strand
AGGGAGAGGGAGAGGGAGAGGGAGAGGGAGAGGGAGAGGGAGAGGGACGGGAGGTCTCATAAAAAGCATTAATTGCTGTGGGCCTTAATGAAACAGAAAAAATGAAGATCCTACATCACTTTCTCTTCTCGGCGGCAAAAGCATAACTCCTACATCTCAAGCAATTTAGTCACAACTGCTTACTGAAGGGTTTTTTATAACATTCTTGAAGGAAATCATGAGAAAAGAGATGATAATTATTCAGATTTAAAATGTATAATTTGAATATCAAAAATGGGATACTGGGGAGTATCCTATTGGATTAGATGGAAAAGATGATGCAAGTCTTGCTAGTGTTTTCTGCAGGAGAGATACCAGAAGAGTTCAGGGTCATTAATTTTATACACATACATTTAAATAGCTTTAGGTTCATTCTTGCTGAAATCATGCTTTCTTTGGTCCCACAGCTCCATCTGGTATTATCAGTTTCGTACTGGTACAGTAGAATGGAATTGATGACACAGTAGGAGCCTTGTCTAAACCAAATGAGTCTATGTAATCATTATTTTTAGCTACCACAGATTTTCCTGCTTCTATGGTAATCCTTGCAATTCCAGCTATGTTTCTTTCTTAAAGGAAGAGATATTCCTTACACACTCAAAAAAACCCAACCCTTTGAATGCAAATAAAACCGTTAATGCTTCCTTAAGCTCATAGTGGTTCCATACAGTAACTTAAACGAGAGGATATTAGTTCATCTGTGACTGAAAACCAAAACCAGATGGATTAGCTTGTTAGAGTTTCCTAAAAAATATAACTATGAGTTATAGTCATGGTTGAAAATACATTTCTTTTTCAGTTGCCTTCTTTTAAACTTTTCATTCAACTATTTCACTACACTAGGCTTTTAAAAAATTGCCCCATTTAATTTCTTCTAAAAGACTTACTGAATAAGGGGAAAGCAGCAGATGTTATTTTCAAATGTAAAAAAATGTAGCTAAAAGACAAAACAAGTTTGCTAGGTACAATTCATAAACCCTATGTATTCTACTACTCTTTTCTTTCAAAGAGAAGCCAAATCTGAAATACAGTTAGAACAAAATGAAAAAGAGATATTGGTTTGCTGTTAAAACCGTATTCTTCTCTATGAATCTTACCAAGCATTTAGGACTAATGAATGAATGTGATGATGGCTGGTGCTCATTGCTCTCTGTATAAGAACATGTTTAGTAAAACATATGCATCAAAGGAATTTAGAGTGAAGATATCAATGGTGCAAATCATAAGAGGCTTTATCAGGAAATGGGAAGATCCAGTTTGGCCAGGACAGCACAATCGTACACATCCTAAGCAGCACAACTTTATATACATAAAATGTTTAAATAAGAAAATAACATATATAGCATTTCTACTGATCTTTACTGTGCAGGTGGTGGAACACTGGCACAAAGAGGCTGTGGGGCTTCCTCCTTCAGAAGCCACCTGAATGTGGGCCTGAGCACCCTGCTCTTTGTGGCTCTGCTGGAGCAGGGGTTGGGCCAAAGGGACCCAGAGGTCGCTGCTAACCCCTACCATTCTCAAATTCTGTGAAATACCATGAGAAATTGTGATTTTTACGATTAAAAGGTATTCAAGACACCTACACTGCATGATACAAGAAGACATGAGAGATCTATGTTGTTTTGGGGTGTCAGAGCCCTTTTGGAGACTGGGCAGAATACTTTCCAGCATCTAAAATGGCATTGAATTGAGACTTCATTTGTAGCAAAGCACATGTCCACTGGTATCTCGAGTGTCTAGGGCTACTCATACCATCAGCAGAGTTAACACATCAGTAAAATACAGGGAAATATTTGTTCAGTTCTTGTGTTGACAAACTGAATCAAATTAATTGCGCTTTAATCTCCATTGACTATATTCATCAAGGGGTTTTTGCTTACTATCTGATCTATACATATTCCTTATATAAACACACACACCATAGTTATTTATAACTCTGTAAATCTCATGTGAACAATGCCAGTATGATCCTGTGTGAACAACTCTTTAAGAACAAAAGAAAAAGCAAAATGCTAGTTCATATGTAAGCTCTTTTTCAAAAGAATGTTTGAAGGAACTTTTACTTAGTTATTTCAATTATTGTTAGTATTGCCTTTTACCCACAATAAAATTAAAGCTGTAGACATCAAGTGGTCACAGAATGTGAGCAAGAGTGCAAAGAAATAACAACACAGTCATATCACAGAGAGAATGAGAAACTATAAAGCACTTTGTGGTCATTCAAAGCAGGAATCATGCACGAGACTGCAGAAAAACTTTAGTGTTGAAGGTCACAGAATGTTTTGTCTAATCCTTCAGCAGACACTCAGATTTGATCATATCAGTTGCATCTTATACCCTATTGACTATATGGATAAGAAGAACTGAAAGTTCTTTTCTTTTGTAACTCATAGTGCATAATAGTAAAAACAGCTAAAAAACCTGTGTTTCGTGGCTGACCACCAACACTGTGCTGAAGATTTTATTCTTCTGCCCAATGCTTCCAGAGTGTAATGCAAGGATTTTCTCTCCTCAGAGAACTGTTGTGGCTCTCCAGTTCATATAATTTTCTATCCCTCCATCAGAGTGACTGAAGTTGCGTTAGTTTAAGTACAGATTTAGTTATCTAAGAGGGAGAGGTCAGATTCAAGAGACAAACTTTGGAATAAGATACATAAGTTCCTTGTACATTTTGCTGTTTGACTAGGTAAATCAGTTTGATCTTTGCATTTGCACCTTGAAAGCTATATTTCCTTGTGGAATTTGTACATAGGCTAAAATTTAGCAGTCTATCTGTATAACAAGGAATGTTAGTTATCAGTTTTCTATTTCTTAAGATTTCTTAAATTTTAAAGCACTTCAAGTCAGTCACTATGCTGGTTATGATCTTTCTAGATCTTGTAAAGCAGGCTCAGAGCAGCTAAAAACAGAGTGAAGGTTGTGATCTCAAAAAATTTCCAGATGCTCCAATAAAAGAGTGGCTGCTTTATCAAAAAGGATTGAGGATTGTGATTCCCTCTATGTTCAGCATCGAAACACTGCCTGTATGCTTCAAAGAGACCCTGTACTGCTGACAAAGATAAACCTGACTATTACTGACTTGTGGTCAATTAAAGAACTCATGGAACCTTTCACACGTGCAAAGACATTAATCTCTGCCTCCTGGCCAAATTATACAAGATTAATAAAATCAAGTCCCAAACATTTTGGATCTAGTTGTGCATTCCTTGCTCAGAGCTGGGTGCTTGGATCTCTCCTGGTGTCTTTTGAACTCAAATGAGTTCCACTGGATTAAAGCTGCATGGAATTTGGCTCTAGAATCAGTTCCCTTTCAGATCAACTGTGAGAAGGCATTGGGAAATTTACCAGAAGCAGATCATTTTTTGTTTTGTTTTGGTTTTAATTCTGTCATTTGAGTGGGAGGTATTTGAACTCCAAAGACAGAAGTGGAAATCAAGAAGCCAGCTAAATCCCAGTTGACTGTGTCTGTAAGCAGATGTTTTAGAATAGTGCAATTAATAAGACTGTGCAAGAAAGCATCAATTACTGTAAAAAAACAGATTGCTGGCACTTAGTGTGCACTTAGTGTATTCCAAGAAAAGAGCACCATAAAAGTAGGAGTAAAACAAAAACTTTTTAGGTTTGTGCTGCTAAATCATATTTTCTTACTAAATACTAGTATCAGATGAGTTGCTATTTGCTGATTCAACATGATAAAGGCTTTCATTTCTCTCTCTTCCTCTCTCTTTCTTTTTTTTTTTAATTTGAACAAGCCAAGCTTCTTAATATCTTGAATACAAAATTTAGGGACAAATATGGTCACAGTTCAATTGACTGATTATGTTCTGGAGGCTGGATGCAACAGTCAGACAAGATTGATTATTTTGGCAAACTAAAACTTTGGGATACTTACACTAAGCATTTGAGATTTTGGTATGAATATGCCTAAAAGGTTCAACTTGTCCCTTAGTTGACATACCTATAGGAGTGTTTTTTCCATTAATGCATGGAGATTTTACCAGTCAAAAACTTTTCAGGTTAACATGAAACACTATAAAATGAGATCATTACACAGAATTCTGGGGAAAGACAGCTAAAGATTGAAAAAGAACAGATTTAACTTCAACAAATAATGTATTTTACTTGAGTGTTCCTCATGAACACTCAAGTAAGTCAGATACTTGAGAAAAGAAACCTCTGTGAATGTGGGGAAAGAGGGAAGGGGACAGAGAGAGAGGAAGGTTCTGCAAGAAGTCAAATGAGAAGATAAAGATGAGGTTAAAGTAGCTCTTTTGATGCAACCTCTCAAGAACATACTGGAGTGACTATTTGTGTTCAGAAGAGTGATTAGAGTAGGAACTAAGAGAAGGAGGTGTGGACAAGCAGTAGGAGTGTGTAATGAGAGGCCAGCAGTAGGGAAGAGTCAGGTAGCGTTCCTGAGAATAATTCAGGGAGAGCTGAGATAGTCATGCTACAAAGACAGCAAAATTCTGCACCAACAGCAAGTTCCACTGACTGGGAGGATCATCTAAAAGATCTTCTTAACACCTATGTTCAATAGCAAATGAAATTACGCTACTATTGGTACAGTTCGACACACAATTACTTTGTGATTCATAGTCTGGGTAGCCACTCCCAAACATGGATTTTGCTGTGGACTCAACCCTTTACTAAGATTGAAAGAATGAAATTCTAATTTTTCACTCAATTTGAAACAAACAAACACAAACTTGCTAGAGCATTGTCTAGCTCCCACTTATATACACAAAGATATCAACTGGAATTTTAAAGCATATTTTTATTTTAGATAAATTCTCATAAAAGAGGCCAGCAGTTTGAGGAAACATAAAGCTTTGAGATTTCGAGATGAGTGGAATCTTCATGGAGAGAAATGTTAGCAATTTGTGACCTGGCTGGCTCATTGTGGTTGTCCTTGAATAAGATGACACTGGCAATTATGCGAAAAAGAGCCTGTCCTTCCAGCCACGGCTCATCATGCCAAACTTCTGAAAGCTTCTTGAATATGTGTATTGCTAAAAATAGAATTGTTGAATCCTTGTTTTCTCTTGCTACAATGGATATGACATTATTTAAATTTCTTTTCAGATATGGTCTTCACTGCAAATGCTGATGCATTCATCCCATTTTCTTCCATATGTAGTCACTGCTCTTTTCTCAGAACTCCAAAATGCAGCTGCACCATGACAAGTAAGGGATGAAAAAACAGGCTTGCATCACTCCTTGACTAGTAAAATTTTCCAAAGACTGGGCCAGGAGAACACAGAAGTCTGGGGGATGGCATTCGTTCCCCTGGGTTCTTTGGAGTGGAGAGAAAGAAGGCACTTCCTATTCTCCTCCCTCATATCAAAATAGATCCTTCTTTTTTTCTGCACATCTACAAATACACTTTATGATTTCACTGTAGTTGTACGATTCGGTAATTTCATAAGGTAACTTTATCTAGAGTGCTCTTCTTTTCTCCAATCATCATCAAAGTTTTAACAGATTAACAGGTGCTTTAACCAAACATAATAAAAAGAGTGTGTTGAGAAAACTTTTTTTCTAATAATGAAAAACTGTGGAAGATGTCAAACACAGAGAAGATTTTGGCCTTGAATGCAGAAGGAGTGTGAAGCAGACACGAGAGACGTGGAACACCCATTTGTCTTTCATTGAGGCTCAGCGCTATGCAGAATTCCAACAGGGATCTTTGTAGAGAGAGTGGCAAGCAGAAAGCCTTGTCACAACCACTAGTGAAGTTACACAGATAGTCATCCATGGAGACAAACCAGAGAAATGTGATTAATGAGCTGGAATAACACCATCTTGATGAGTACTGGAGTTTGTGCTACAGTGTTCCTTCCCACTGCACACATCTGTCACAAACACGCTCATGAAGTCATTTGCTGTTAGCTTTATCTGCAGAAGCATTCTTTGTGTGCTGACATCACATAAATTGTGCCAGGGTAAGCAAATAAAACCCTATGGCAAACAGATTAATCTAACAGTGACACCTGTTTTCTTAAATTGCTTTGGCCAATTATTTCACAGGGTTCAGCTAAGAAAAATGCACATAGGTCAGGTGAAATGTTCTAATGACCATCTTCCTTTGCAGTATAACTCCCTTGCTCAAAGTTATCATGGCTCACAGGATTATTGGAGAATTCCAGTGTAAAGCTTAGAAGAAGTGTGAGAGAATTGTAGCAGAATGTGAGAAAACTGCTGCTATTCAAGTTAGTACTGTCTAGGGTGGGCAAATGTTCGCTCAGGCCTGCCCTGTTTTTCTCTAGGGTCTGTTGTAAGTTATCATAAATGAGAAGACACCAACTCTTTAGACTGATCTACTAACACCATATTATATTCTTATCTCCTCCCCATATGAATCACTGCTTTCCATTTTATGGTTTCTTCCATCCTATCAACTTTGCTACCTTGGCTTTGAAGTTCAACTAGCTGCACTCCTAGGCCACCACTCAGCCTTCACAGTGAAAATTCAGGCACTGCTACGATTTTCCTTAGAAGCTGACTTTTTATTTAGTTCCTTACAAGTAGTTCTACTTATCTCCAAGCTCTAGTTCTCTAACTTAAACCAATTTTTCCAACTCATAGTTTTAATGCAAAACATGAAAATGCAATGTTTTTCTTAAAACATTTTCTCTTGTAGTAATCTGAGAGTCTCACGTTAAACCATTTTCCAGCTCTTGTTTGATGGTGCTCAAAAACACAACTTCTGAGCTTATAAAAAGAAATAAAATATAGAATATTAATTTTAAAATTTATAATTTGAAAAGGGTCAGGAGTTTGGAAAGTTAAAGCTGGCAGTACTCCTAAACCCAGTTTTCTTCAGCAATCTTCCTTCAGGTTGATTAAGTAGATACATTTAATGAGGAAAGCATCTAGTCAAATAGTGCCTTTTTATATACCCTAACCAGGAAATATTCTCTCGGTACAACTCATAGTCTTTTCAAAGACTGAACAATTTATCAATTCATGGATCAAACAGAATAAAGCTTTCTTCTTTAATTTAAATTGTTTACCCTGAAATCTATAATTAATTACAGAAACAAATGTACAATTACTTCTATATTTCTATTTTAGCCTTTGGATCCTCAACTCACTTGGCATCCATTTTGCAGACCCTCTCACAGAAAGATTGGCTGAAATCCAGAGACATTCACACCATCCTTCTGCAATGCCAAGACACCATAAAGAGATTCATAAAATCTGCAGGCCCCTAAATCTTGTTACGCTGCCAGGGAAGGAAAAAAGCAGTCATGGAAAATGGGATGGTACCAACAAGAAAGATTAAGGAAGAGAGGGATGACAGAAGGAGCCTGGTTTTGTGATACTTGACATAATATCTCTAGTTATAGACTAAATACCAAGTGATACCATAGTCACATGGCGCAAGCTTGATTAAGACAAAGAATTTGCATATTTGGAGTCTTTTAGTGCTAGCTAAATAGCACTGAATTATTTAATATGATACACTTGCTATACCTCTCTTCACAGTATATCCTCCTTTTGGCAAAACCCTAATCTTGCCAATCGTTCAAGGAGATAATACATGCCATCTGGAGGAAATGTTTCTCTTTCCCCCACCCTCCATCTGTTATATATTTCTCTTTGATCTTCCCCACCCCCAGCGTTTTATCCTTGATCATCTCTAGACCTCAAACTCCCTTGTGTGTGCTCATTCACATAGCTGTACAATCATTTTCACTTTCAAGCTCACTGTATTTCCACCTAGGTTTTGCCTTGTGGTTTTATAATACTACTGAAACTGCTAGCCAACAATCATCTCAACCAAATCCTTCATCATATCCAATTCTAACACAACTCTTTCTTCCTTTTATCTTGAATCTCCAAGTTAACTTCTTAATTTCTTTGCAGAACTTTTGCTGTCTAATTTTATAAACGTTATTCAGACAGATTGTATGCATCAATGTCATAAAATCAGAAGACAGTGAGAAGGAAACTCAAGATTTCACCTACCCAAGGGAAGGCCAATTCTTACTAAATAATTTCTGAACAATAACTTTAAGATTTCTTACAAAGAAGGCCTTGAAAATCAGTGTTATATATCTTCTCCTGAAAAGTCAGTTCCAGTTTCTATTTTCCTGCTTAAAAAGTTATTCCTAATAACAGTCCTAAAGTCCTAGCAGCATTTTCAGCTTTTTTTCTGTCCTATCAGAGTGAACATGGAGAACAACTTGTTACCCTCATATTTTCAGCAACCTTTTACATATTTGAAAACTGAAATCATGTCCTCTTTCTGCTTTTTTTTTTTTTTTTTAATGACTAAACAATTTTAGCTCCCTCAATCTTAACATGTAAGGTGTATTTTTTGACTTATAATTATTTTACAGTCTTGGGTTTCTCTCCAGGTGAATCACACCTCTTTTGAAGTGGGACTTAGAAAAGTAGGCACAGAGATCCACCTGAGATCTTACCAGGAGCAAGAAAAAGGGAAAGGCGATTTATTTGTTTCTTTTCAGTAAAACATACAAGGGATCTATGTATTTCAATGAGGGGAGAGGCTTTGTTGGTTTTGGTATGTTTTCCCCCACTCAGTGTGCAGGCTGATGATTTATCATAAGTTCAAATCTGTTCTTCAGACCTGTATTTAATCAGACATTCCCTATTTTATTACTGGATTGTTCATTACTTGTGTCCTTATCATTACTGAGTTGCAACTTATTTACAAAGAACAACGTCTCTAGTTTGCAAAAAGTAAAAATAAAGCTTCAGTTTTTCTGTTCTTTCATCTCGTGGTCAGCTTTTACCATGAACAGTGCTGCGCTCAGGATATAACCTTGGGGAAACACCTGACACATCCTTCCACATAGACAATAAAGGAAATACGAATTTTTGAACAACAGAGTTGCAAAAATTAGACATCATGAATTTTCACTAGGTTTATATTTCACTGTTGGCTTACAAAGATATTATCAAATGAGTATCAAAAATATTGATAGGGAGTTTCTCAGCAGCTAAGAAACAAAATTTCACTTAAGTTTGTATTTTCCTCCAACGCACTATTGCTGTTTATTAGAAGAATAAGGAGTTTCTATGACTCATGATCATTTCCATGCAACTCTTGATTCCACAAATTCAAGTCACAAACACAAATCTATGTACTGGAGCAGACTGTGGTGGGGCTCTGGCGACACGTCTTGTCTGAAGAACCCACGAAAGCGTGGTTTGAATTTAAGGAAATTTCTTATTCTTTCACATATCCCCATGCATACTGAACTGATAGCAGTTGGTGTCACAGTATGCCTTTTTGAAGAGAGAAGGACTAAGAAACAGTACAGCAATATTTTTAGAGAACTACAAACATACATACAAATCTGCTAAGAAATGGCTTGTCCTTAGATCTGCCTAGACCACCAAACCCCTCTCAGCAGCTAGCTGAGCTTGCATGCTGTACCCATAGACTTGATGCAATGTCTTTTATACTCTTACAGATGGTTGAGATCTTTCTCAGCATGTTCAAATGGCCTTTTCAAGTGACCCTTCATACCGTATCTGTGCCCAATTAAGAAAGTGGCATGGAAGTCCCTATAGGAGGGTGGGTTGCAAAGCATAAAATCTGAGCAACAGTTTGATATTTGTTTTTGTTCTGCTTCTGCAAAAGACCTAAAATTATTACAAATTATGTAAAAAAAAAAACCCTGTATCTTCCACAGCAGATAGAATATTTACCTCCAACATAAGAACACTAAAGTCCTATCTCTTGATCATAAAGATTAAAAAATTGAGTCTGAGTCTTCTACGTTTCAGAAGAAAGTCTCAAAATTTTGGTTCTTGGATATCCTTGAGGAAAGGCAAGGAGGTCTTTTCCTTCAGTCTTTCATTCTCTGTTCCCACCTCTTCAAACATGCTCTTCGACCAGATCTACCCATGTTGCTTACACATACAGTCATACCTCAAACAGTTTTCCTAAGCACTATTTTTGTTCCTCTGAATACCCTTCATTTTTATGAATCATATTTTCTAGGAAAAATGACAGTTCTATTCTAGACTTGTGCTGAAAAGCAGAATGTATCTTCTCATTGCAGATCCCTTAATGATTAAAGTTTAAGATGAAATCCCCTCTTCAACAGCTAGAAAAAGACTTATTAAAACTGTGAAAGAATTTAAAGCATATGATTTCTAAGCCAGTTCTGCTATTAACAATCTGAATTTCTTCTCCTTAAATGCACTAACACAAACTGTTCTTTTGGCCAGAAGCAGCAAAGAATAGAGCAGGCTGTGGTATTTCCTTCAAATAATCCTGTGTTTGTGCCAAAAGCCTACCTATTTTTTCTTACATCAAACATGGTGAGTTCAGAATAGCTGTAGCTCATGTTAAAGGAGAGTAAGCTCCTGATTTTTTTTAAATTTGCTTTTGGTATACTTAGAGAAAGTATTTCTGGAATACATTTTAGGACTCATCAGCACCTCAAAAAATGATTTATTGGCATTGGTTTGAGCAGAACATAAAGAAGAAAAATGACTCCTTGCTGCTGTTAGAGACTGGGGGGAAAGGTTTTTAGAAGTACATTTCTAAGATACAACTTGCTCGGCTGATGAAGACAGCTAAGGAAGTTCTCACTATGTTCAAATTGATGTGTTTGTTAAAGTCTAATTTGCCCACCCACTCCTTCTTTTCTCCTGCAATGTCCAATCTTAAAAACAAATGGACAGATGTTCTTTTGGATCAGCTTGTAAGACTTGCAACGTCAGAAGTGCAAACAGACTTTAGCTGTTTAGTTCAGGAAATGAAATACAGACAATCTGATAAACAAACAGTGTTTATTTCTCCAGCTTAAAGTGTGCTTTGGATTTCTTTTCAAAATACTCCTACAAGGAACTGACTATGAATATTAAACATGTGCTCCTAATTTAGAGATCTCAATGTCAAGGCCAGAGTGGTCTTTAATGTACTCAATTTGTATAGTGAGGTTATAATGCAAATGAAGGTCCCTGAACTCTAATCATATTAAAGAAACAATAACAACAAATTTTATTTACATAGAAATTTACTCCAAAAAAAGCTTATAAGACCTATGAATACACAAAGATGAATTAGAATAACAAGACTTAGGACAATGCATGATGTAAAGTATGCTGCAATTTAATCTGAGAGAAAGAGAGACAAGCAGACAGGAAGACAGACAGAGGTTTAAATTAGCTGATACATAACTATATAGTTTGGACTGAGGCAAGCCAGAGTGGAAAATATTCTTAGGCTCCACTGATTCAGTATTTTATGTTTATTGGGTCATATATTTAGATATCATTCAAATGGTTCTTCCTTACCAGCAGCAAAATTGAAACTTATTGCAGCATTTTGCTGAGACATTATTTCATTGTTAATTCTGTACAGGGACATGTGATGCCCTGATTTTCAGCCATAACTACATGGACCACACAGCACAGAAGAGACCAGCATACGTCTCCAGAATGCTTATATGGCTCTTATACCTGTCCTATATATACACACCAGGGGGAAGTGAGCTGGCACAGCAGCATGATTTATACTGTAAAAAGTCAGCAAGGATTTTTTCCTATTCTGAGATACAGAAGAAGATTCAGAGTGCAGTAGGTGAATTTTGTAGTAACTCATAGTATTCTCTGAAGAGAAGAGAGCTACATACTTTCTGTCCTTTGGGGCTTGCATAAAACCACAATTTGGCCCTTAAGAAAGAGGACAGATACCCATTGAGTCACCAGTAACATTTCCTGCATTGCTTCAGACACCTCCCTTCCAGCTATGCAGTAAGCATCATTTTCACCAGGAGGTGATTCAGAATCCATGAAACAGTCATTTTTCCAAGCAACGGAGGACTCTTACTGAATGAGTTATGGTTTAAACAGCTTTTAAGTTTAAAATGAATTCAAATTCAAGTGAAAGAAGTTCAACAAGTAGCACTGAGCCATGAAACCTCTTACTTGCTGTTCTAAAAAGGACCACTCCATATTTGACACATTTCACTTTTTTCCTAGCCCTGATCTCTGTGCCACTCTTTTTTAACAGGAATAATTAAATTAAAAAGAAAATTTAGAAAGTGGTTGTAGAGACTTATGTACCTCCTATAGTTCTTGTTTTGTCTCTTGTAATAAACAAGAGTCTCCTCAGAATATGACTGATGATTCACTTAAACAGTGGAAGTATTATACAACTAGCTTATCAAAGAAAAATTATGTTTTACTTTGGCTATCAGCCAGCAAATCAAGAGAAAAATACCTTTCAGACTGTTTTTTTTCATCCAGTGAGATGCAAACCAATAAGCTGTGAAGGATTCTGCGAAGATTCTTGTATTTATCCTAGACTTCAAGAACTTGAGATGAAGTTGTACTACTCATCTCTCTGTATTTCCCTTGTACTTCCTACATGCTGTCTGAAATCTTCATGTGTGATTACAAAAGAAGCTAACTAATAAGGATATCAATATACCTATGAAAAATTCTGTACTCTAACAGCAATAACACAGAGACTACTATTTGTACATAATTTGAAATATTTTCCCCAAGCTCTTCCTTGTAAATGTCATCATAAATAATGAAAACATTCATGTTTTATACACACAGAGCCCTTGTTTCCTTCTGATCTATGTTTCAGACTGAACACTTAACTTCAGGAATCTCCTGTCTCCTTAAAGGGCAAGTTGGGATTAAAATACACTTCTTTTTTTTCATATTTCATGTACTGCTTTGCAAATAAAACAGCCAATCTTACCTTTAAAGAAATGATGAGATGCAGCAAAATTTATAGCTTTCTCATCTCAAGCCACAAAATGTCTTTAGTTGTAGCCTATAACTTTCTGTAAGAGGGATTGCAGCTCTCTGCAGAATCCAGGCTTGAATTCCACCCCTGTAACACAGGAAACAAAAGAACACATTCTGTAGCTGAGAGTTGTCCCTACTGCATTTCAGGTCCTTAACTAGAAGACAGTACTAGCATTTCTCCCTTTAAATGACCATAAGACCAGGTGCAGCTGGTCAGTAAATTAAAGTCATCCACTGCCTACTTACACCCAGCCAGGATAGAATCAAGAGACAGCCCAAGGCACTACAATGCAAAGTTGAGTAAGTTTTATGTCTAATGTGAAGAGTGAAAAGGCAACTATGGGCAGAAGCGAAGGGTGTCATATGCAGTAACTAAAGGTTGCCCTGCTCGTGTGGTCTTCAGATGAGCTACGTAGAGGTCTTTCTCATTAAGTTATTGTAAGGCTTTTGGAAGCTATACCTAAAGGGACAGGCTCTTTAGCAGGGTCTGTTGCAATAGGACAAGGGGAAATGGTTACAAAAGAGAGGAGGTTTAGATTGTATATAAGGAAAGTGAGTGTGGTGAGGCACTAGAACAGATTGGCCAGAGAGGTGGTGGATGTCCCATCCCTGGAGATACTCAAGGCCAAGCTGGATGGGGCTCTGAGCAACCTGATCGAACCGTTGGTGTTCCTCTTTGCAGGGGACTATATGATCTTTCAGAGTCTCTTCCAATCCAAGGATTCTACGTGGGGAGACAGAATAGCTTTCTACCCCTCTTTTCCCAGAAGTCACAACTTCAGATACACACCTTCACACGTGTGTGTGTATATATAAATACATACCCGTTATCGTAGCGCATCCTCTTCCCTCACACCTCCACACGGCCGCAGCGGGGCTGTCCCCGGGCCACCAATTCACCAGGCGTCCCCGCCCAAGGGGAACGAGCCGTCCCTCCCCGCCCGGGGTGTGGCCTGGCGGTGGCGGTGCTCTCGGCCGCTGCTGGAGGCGGCGGCGGCCGCCCTGGGCTCGTCCCACATATATCCCCGCCGCTCCGCTCGTCCCGGCTTGTCCTCGCTGCGTTCTGCGGCCGCTGGGCTATGGCCGGGTCCGTCAGCGCTGCCAGCTAGTCCCGGGGACCGAGCTGCCCTCCCTCCCGCGGCTTCGTATTCCAGCCTCTGCCCTCCCGTGTGCCGCTCTCCGCGAGAACTTCCCACCCGCGTGAGCGCTGCTCGACTTTCCCGTCCCTCGCTGCACCGCGACCGCGCTTTTCCTCTTCCTTCCTCGCGCCCCTCCCGCCGCTCTCCCCGCAGCCGAAGATGCGGCTGTCGCTGCTCAGCTCGCTGCTCCTGCTCTGCCTCAGCCGTGGCTCCGCTGAGATCCCGGCAGCCCGAGCCAAGTGCCCGACCCGCTGCGATGTCTCCAAGTGCCCCAGCCCCAGCTGCCCCAGCGGCTACGTCCCCGACCGCTGCAACTGCTGCCTTATCTGCGCCGCGGGAGAGGGGGACTCGTGCGGCCGCAAAGAAGACCCTCCCTGCGGGGACAGCCTCGACTGCCGCTACCCCATGGGCAAGCGCTTCGCCAAGGGGGTCTGCCAGTGCAAGCTCAGCGCCCAGGTGTGCGGCAGCGACGGCCGCACCTACGACAACATCTGCCAGCTGAAGGCGGTGAGCCGCAAGGCACTGCAGCACGGTCTGCCCGCCGTCGCCCAGGTGCAGAAAGGAGCCTGCGAATCGGGTAGGAGCATGGCAGGGCCTGCGGCAGGTGGTGTGAGCAGGAGGGTGGGGAAAGGTGAGGTTTGGGGTCGTTGGGAGGGCTGGGTGCTCCCCCAGGGTAAGGCAACCTGTCCTCATGGTGGTAGTTGCTGTGGTGGGGGTCAGGGACATGTGAAGAGATCAGGTCCTCTCTGAACAGCACAGATCCTTCTTCTTGATCCTCTGGTAGAGGTGGGGAAGGTTGCACAGTGGTGGCATGGTTATGGATACCTCAGTGTTGTGCCCATTGCATAGCAGTGACCGCAGGCACAGTTGTCAGGTCAGTACAGCACTGACACCCTCCAGGCAGCACTACAAGCTTCCCCGATACCGTCTGCATCGCCCTTGTTTTGGAATCATTAAGTTTGGGAAGAACACTAAGATCATCTATTCCAAACACTGGCCTATGCGTGTGGCCTCTCTAGGCCATGTCCCTCAGTGTCACACCTGCTCTTTTATTGAAAACTTATACAGATGGTGACTTTACCACCTCCCTGGGTAGCCCGTTCCAATACTTCACTCTTCCTGAGAACTTTCTCCTAACATCCAACCTGAACCTCCTGTGGTACAACTTAAAGCTGTTACCTCTTGTCTTATTGCTGTTACCTGGGAAAAGAGGCTGACCCACACCTCTCTACAAGCTCCTTTCAGGGAGTAGTAGAGAGCAATAAGGTCTCTCCTGAGCATTCTCCTCTCCAGACTGAACCATCACAGGGTTGGCAGTCACTATTGATGCTTTTCAGTGACGTTACATGCCTGGGCCGCCCTGCAGAGCTGTTACGACACATCCTACACAGAGCACAGCCCTGTAGGTGTGCTCTGAGACCTTCCCTGGAGATGTTAGCAGATGTTAAATTTATTCAACGGATGAGTATCTCTAGAGGATACTAGTTAAAGCTGTGTAGCTTAAACTGCGCAGAAAAAGCACCACATAGAACATGTGAAGTATAGTTTTTCATCTGTTTTATTTTTCTCTGACAGGAGATCTTATAGCCATAGTCATTCCCCTTGAAAGGGGAATGAATGCCTGCAAATTTTCCTTATGATTTAAAATGCACAGTCAGGATATCAGACAGTCCTTTGTTTTTCATTAGCATATGGCCTTTGCTTGTCCTATGCTATTGTAATAATCTGTGATAATCTCAGGCTGGATGGTATAACTTTAAAAAGCTTAGTAACCACCTACATTGAATTTTTTTTGTCGTTGTTACTAAAATTGGTCACTTCATGGAAGTGTTAACATTTCTAGTTTATTTTCACACATTTCCTTGTATATTATTTTAAGGTGGTATTTCTACATCCTTTCAAATACTCTTCCTGGAAAGAAAAATCGTGTGTAATAGGGTTTTAAATCATGTATTAGTGCATCCATAATGGCAGGTGAACCACTTAACCATTCTACTTATTTATAGGTAGCAAACTTCTTAAAAACTAGGAGAGGTGGAAGGGGTATTGATGGCCTTTAAAACCTTTCTGTGTCTGGGGGACTTCTCATATATTCACTCTTCAAAGAAAGCAAACTGTGACATGAGGAGGGAGGAGGTCAAACAATATTCCCAAATTTTCTTTCTGAGTATCTTTTCAGAGCCCAGGATTGCTCGGGTGCTAGCCCGGAGCTGTAATGATGAGTCTCTCCAGTATTTTGCAGTTGTAAGTTGCTGTTTGTTTCTTTGTATTCCCCATAAGCATCCATTAGCTTTAGTACTTGGTTGGAACTGGTTTGCTTGATATATTTAGAGTGTTCAACCAAAATGAGTGAGCTAGCCTGCGTCCAGGGGCTTAGATACTGTCAGGGGGTTGGAATATGATTTTTTTTTTTAAGAACTCCTCCTGAGCCTGCTGTTTAATAGGCTTAGGAATTCAGAGTATTGAAAAAAGCTTTTTTTTTTTTTTTTTTTTTTTTTTCTCCTTCAAGCAACTGTTTTAGTGCTCACTTTATTTTGGCTTTATGTTTTGTTCTGGTAAACCTCAGCTTAGTAAAAGCATCTGGTTCTCTGTGAAGTTTTAATTTTTTTTTTACTCAATTCTACAGCTGTACAAACTGAAGCTCAAAGAAACTAAGTGTCTTGCCCAAGGTCATATTGAGCTGGTGGTTCAGCCAGGAATAGAACTCAGTTATGATACTTTCCTTTTTTTTTTTTTTTTTTAAACAATAACATGCAATGTCTGTAATGAGAGGTTTTAGAAGAAAATCAACAGTTTGAGATTATTGTCGGGTGTCTCTATTTTCCCCACTGGTGAAAGAAATCTGGCCTCAGATGACTCAGAGTTTGGAGGCTTAATCTAGTTTAAAAGTCAATGCAGTTTTACTTAGCCATGCATACGTTAAAACAATTACAGGTAATAGTAGCCTTACATAGCATGACTTAGGTCTTTTCAGAATCTTCAGTGGCTCTGAGGAGCATCTCTAGAAACTTCTGTTTCTATCACAGAATCATAGAATGGCTTGAGTTGGAAGGGACCTTAAGGATCTTCAAGCTCCACCCCCCCCACCACAGGCAGAGCCACCAACCTCCAGATCTGGCACTAGACCAGGTTGCCCAGGGCCCCATGCAACATGGTCTTGAAAACCTCCAGGAATGAAGCATCCGCAGCTGCTCTGTGTAGCCTGTTCCAGCACCTCACCATTCTTTCTGAAGAACTTCCCTATGACATCCAGTCTAAACCTTCTCTCTTTGAGAACCATTCCCTGTTGTCCTATTACCCTCTACCCTTGTAAAAAGTCGATTCCCTTCCTTTTTATAATCGGCTTTTAAATACTGGAAGGCTGCAATGAAGTATTCTTATACTACTTATGCTGTTAGTTTTACACATCTGAGCAGACCCATAGTCTGGACCCATAGGAATGGTATGCAGAACTTCTGGACATATTTAAATTATGTGTTACAAGTAATTGTGATGGTGTTTTTTTTTCCCACCTGTTTAAGATATCATACTGTATGGTAATATACTGAAACAGTTAGCTTTTTCCTTTCATTTGTCACTTTCTGTCACAAAATTGTATAGATGAGAGTAATGCCATAAATGTTTATGTAAGACAAACTCTGTAGTCAAAGACCTGTTCCTACAGAGATTTATTTTCCACTGTAGCAAATACAAGATTGGACAGTGTTGCACATCAATCTATTAAAATGTCCTCGCTCAAAGTATTCATGAGATCGCGTGTAATTTATGGCTGGTTTATCTCAGATATTTTCTTACACAGAGGGATCTTCATGAGCTCTCAATACAGCATTATCAGTACAGTTAATAATTCTTTGCAGTTTTATTTTGCTTATGGGTTCTTGAAAGATTGGTCCAATGTCAAAAGAAGATTCGGATTTTCTAAGAAAAAATGAAAGACTGATTAGAAAACCTTTGAAAAAGGAAATTCCAGGAAGCAAGTCCCATTGGTTTTAAAACTGATTGTTTGCAGGGTTCTGCCTTGTATAACTGAAGTCACTGTTGCATAGTGGGCATAATGTAAAGCCTTACCCTTGTCTTGCAAAGATTTAACTGACAGGAGCCTAGAAGTTCAGTTCCTGAAAAAAAGAAATTGAAAATACAGTTAGCCTAAGGAGTGTAAATGCTAGTAGTTCTGCCTGAGGCATTTGGAATATGCAAGTGTGTAACCATAAAGATGCAGAGGAGTAACTAACTGAGCATGTAATTGCTTGCATTTCTGAGAAATTCTCCAATTAAGAGGTACTGAGGTCTCCTACCAGCATTGCTGTCATCAGGGCCTGGCAACTGCCTCCAGCTCTATTTAGAGAAACTGTTGCAAGGTATTGGCTGCAAGTAAACTCCAATTACATTTCTTTACTGATTGTTTTCCTTATGTATGAGATTATTTTGAGTTCCTGCAGGTAAGGATGAATCTTGTACACTGTTTGTGTATTTTGAGAGTACAGCACTTTATGTTCTCATAAAAGATATACATCAAAAAAGAGATGTTCTTCAAGTGAGAATCACTTGGGAAGGAGGAATAACAATCTTCTGAACTCAGTGAGGTGGTTAAGTACCTTTGATGGAAGGCATGCACTAATTTTTCTGTCTAGTCATTGTGACTGCTGTACTGCACAAGAAAGCAACTTTGGTGTTGGTTCACCAAATTGTTTTCATCTGTTCATGGTAGACATCCATTGTATAAACAAGTTGCCTGAACCATAAAGTGGCATTAAACCCATCAAGGCTTTATGGTCAGTGCACAGCTATGCAACTTGATCTTAATGCTGAATTCATCAGAAAAGCTGCCCATGAACCTACATTTCCAGCAGATGTTTCTGTTTTTTAAGTAGAGACTTTATAATCTTTTATTTGTCTTTCATTTATTTCCATGAAAGCACAATAAGGACAATATTTATCCCTGGAGATCAGATCTGCCAGGTTGCAGTCTTTCCTTAGACATAATAATTTTGCTGAACATACAGATCCTTTCTGTAGTTGGTTTTAGAAGAGGAATGGGAGAACAGTCTCAAAAGAGTAAGTTTCCCAGGCTCACAAATTCCTAACAAATTTAAAATTGTGGCTTTTAGTACAAAGTATTGTCTTTAAGAAAGCATTGAATGTGATTTGATTAAATTCTACAGTAGGTTGGCAGATATTCAAAAACTTTCAGTCTTCTGAAATTCTAAATGGTTCTAATTTTATTGTCTTCAGAGGAATAATGACAATTTATTTCTGCTGATTTTTTTTTTTTTCCCAGTTCTTTTTCAACTCCACAAATTTGTCGTTGCTCCTGATTTACAGCTGTGTTAATGTGATTGGAGTGAGTTTATTGCCTCTGCAAGAAAGTAAACATAAAGCTATTAAATGAACTCATATCCTGTAGGTAATGCTGTTATCCAAGTCTTTTGCTGAAAATAAGTGACTCCTACCTGACTGTCTCTTAGCTTTAGCCATATAAATCCAATGTAGTTGGAACCCATAGAATTGGAACTGTGAGATCAAATTTAAAAAAAACAGACTGAGTGATTTAAACTCCAGCTTATGCACTTATGCCCAAGTATGGATTTTAAGTGCTCTGTGAGGGGTGCTGGAATGAGAGTTCAGATTTGCTGAATCTGATTGATTTGAGGGTATGGATTGGACAAATCTAGTTCTTTTAATAAGAAAGATACAGAAATCTAAGGACTTGTCCAGTAGTATAAATTTGTTTTTGCTTCAGGTTTGCAGCATTTTTTTAATTTCTTGGTTATTTTATAGATAGTTGGCTTACATTATTTCTTTTTGCCAAGATAAATTAGCTTTGGCTAATGTGAAATGATTTTGAACATGCAGTAACAGCATGGAAAATAATGGATGCTATTGAAAAACCTTTAAAAAAATATGCAGCAGATCTCTGTAGGTCAATAGGTCAAAAAACATGAAACTTAAAGCTTTTACAGCCACAGTCCAGCAGAGGTCTGAGAGCTGCATGGAACTGCCAGACAGCAGGAATGTCTGGCCCGGAAGAGGAGAATGAAAAAGTCACATTTGATTTTATGTTTCAGTAAGAGCAGTAGCTGTACTCTAGCAGGTAATGCAAATTAAAAGGTAGATTGAAGGTCTGACACGTAGCTTCTCGTCACCCCCGGCTTCCAGAATGGGATTGAAGAGAGGTCAATTTCTATGCAAGCATCTCAAGATTGTAAGTCAATTTTCACAGTATTTAGCCCTCAGTAGATACTAATAAGGACAGCTCATCTCTCGTCAGCCCAATGATCTTCAGCTAGACCTTTCCTACAAAATTTACATATATATTATTTTTAATCCTCATTTGTTTTAATTTTCCCCTTCCACTAGGAAAGGCCAGTTGGGATTCACCTTCAGGTCTGAAGGTCTGAGTCTTGCTATTTTCTGATCCCAGCAGCAAAGCTCAGGATTTGTGTTCAGACCAAGAAATACTCTAACAGAAATATGGAAAGAAGAGAGGCTTTGCTTCAGTTTTACAGTTTTGTCTCCATTTTATTGCATTTTATTTTCTTCTACTCTTTCAATATTCAATGTTCATTTGCTGTCTTATTCAGATTTTCTTTCTGCTTACCCCAAATCATCCCTGGAAAGCCACTGCCAGTCATAATGTTTGCCTCGTGATGGGTTAGGAGCTGTGTGAAGCTGAGCTTTTGGCAGGCTTCCTCCTCTGCTTTTGGCCATGTACAGTGCTGCAACAATTTGGTGTGGTGGGAACAATTCAGCACTCAGCAGATACAAAGACATTTAGTTGCCCTTGCTCACACAGAGCCACACTGATATACATCAACTGGAAGCCTGCATTCACACTACTTTTCCCAAACACACTTTTATTCTAGTTCAGTGGCTGAAGGTCTGTCCAACTGATTTTCATAGATGTGTAGACATTTGTATTAATATATACTTGATGATAATGTTGCATCCTACCAGTGATCACTTCTGTGTATGCAAGCATTTAAAGTCACGTTAGTAGACTTCAAAGGATACACTGTGTAATCAGAGCAAGCTTCTTGTGAGCTGAAGCTAAGATTAATCTTCAGTGCCCCAGAAAGCAAAATAAATGACAACATATTGTGCTTATATTTGTGTGACTTTTTAATTCTTGCTTGTATCGTCTCTTTTAAACCCAGTACTGAAAGAAGTATATTCAATTGTTTAGAGTGCTTTTTCAGAGTGTGTGAGAATGTACATAGAAATAATAGACTGAAAGTAGTCCTGCCAAGTTCCATCTGTTTATACCGTATCATATAAATTTAGCTTGCTAAATGTAAGCACGGTTTCTTTACCCTTGAAAGTAAATTTCATGTCCAGTAATGGGGAAAACTGCTCACAGGTTCTTATGGAGAAATAACCAGTTGTCTTAGTCTGATCTCTTCAATACTTTTTTTTTTGTTCATAGTGGTTTTCTGTCTGTTCCAAAAGTTACAAAGCTACTGTCATTTTTTAAGTCCTTAGATACAGTGGCGAAAATGACCTTTGAACTGAGAATTACACAAAGTAGTATAAGACCTACTGTGAGCTCGTTCTTCAGCGTGAGTTGAACTTGGAGCAAATTATGTTGGCACAAAACATCACTTCTGTATAGTTGGCGTCGTTTAGACAATAAAAAGTAGAAGTTACAATGTGTCCCTCTTCACCAAATAGAATTCTAACTCCTGGGCTAGGTAGTGTGCTGTAGCACCAGATTTGATTGTATCCAATCACAATTTGTCTACTTGTGCCCTAGATCCTATCATTAACATTGATGTTTGAACGTAGTGATATGTCCCCTAGCATATGTTTAAGATATGTGGTGATGCGTCTCCATATATTAGGACTGTAGGTAAGCGTGGCATTCTACCACAAACACTGTTATTTGTTTCTGGTGTTGTGACATTAGAAGTCATGATGCCTTTTTCCTCTAAGGTCTCTATTCCACATAATAATATTCCGTACTTCTAATTACTGTGTGTAGTGCTGTTTGTTGGTTGCACAGATCTTTGTCAGATGAATGCTTATTATATAGTAAACTATTGCTATGTTCAACTACTTGTGACAGCTTAAATGTGAGCTTGCCAAACTCTTTAGGTGCAAAGGTTATCATTTATAGCAAGTTTTTAGTGTATCTACTTCAAAAAATCCAAACTTCGGCTGTAAAAGCAGTTCCCAAATGCTGCAGCTATATTATTCAGCACTTGTTAGACCACATCTTGAAAACTGCATCCTGTTGGACCTCTCCATACAAGAAAGACTTTGATAAACTCTAGTGAATTCATCAGAATGCCACCAACATGGTTGTTTTGGGATGGGAGTATATGTGCTATGAGAGCCAGCTAAGGGAACAGGGCTTGTTCAGTCTGGAGAAGAGAGAGCTTCAGGAGGGCCTAACAGCAGTCCTGGTATTCATGAGGAAGTTATTGAGAAAGTGAACCCAGGCTCTTCACAGCAGCAAGTAGTGGAAGGATGACCATGGGTATGAGTTGCAACAGGAATTTCTACAGGAAATGTTCAGACTAGGTGTAAGAAAAACTTCTGTCTCATGGGGTCAGTGGAACAGTGGGACAAGTACCCATAAAGTCTCTGTCCTTGGGGGTTTTCAAGTTCCAGCTAGACAGAGCATTTGAGCAAACTGGTCTACCTTAGTAGCTGATCCAGCTTTGAGCAGGAGGTTGAACCAGAGTCCTCCCAGGATGCTTTCTAACTTGAGTTACGTTATACTCTTATGCATTTTATCATTGTCCTGTGAAGAATACTGTGGACAAAGAGACTTCTAAGAAAGTCAAAGAAATTATAATCAAGTAATACTGCTGTTTAATTTTTTAAGGCTCAAACAAAACAAGGTTTTTAACAAATCTTAATGTCTTTAGTACTTTTTCCAGTGTGTAGTTGAAAGCTGTCTTGGTAGGAGAAACAGATTTCAAATCATCTTTATCTTATCTGCTTGGTGAAAAGGGTATAGTCTTACTAACATATCCAATTCTTTCTGCTAGTATAGGTCACCTACAGTCCAGCAGTCCAAGATACAAATTCAACTTCATAGCAGACGTGGTGGAAAAGATTGCACCTGCAGTTGTGCACATCGAACTTTTCCTCAGGTAACTCTTCTAATTCTTTGAGTTTTAATTGCATTGTTTTACAAAAGTCTACAAATACTTTCCTTTCTTCCCTTTCCAATTAAACAGAACAATGTACTGACTTTACTTTTGAGTTTCTAATGCTCACAAAATACTTGGAAACATCACAATAGACTTGTATATTTAGAGAAGGATCTGAAGATTGTGAAATTGAGATATCGCACGAATAGTACAATTACCAATTTGTGTGTTCTGTTCCAGTTTAGTAGATAAGTTATACTGGTTTTAGAGTGCTTTACATATAAAATATGTATCTCATCTTTGGATGTGTCTTCATTCTTAATTAAAATAACTAAAATGTGTTGCATGTTCAATTTTTTTAACTACTTCAGAATTTTAAAAAAACAAGCCTGAAAACAAGCTGAAAAAATATATCACCATGTTGGTTGTTCCATTTTCAGTGAGATCTAATGTCAGTTGATTTTATTTCATCAGGGAGAACATGAAGAGGCAGCTTATTGACTATCTGTAACCTATCAAAATCCATAAATGATTTCTGATAGGGGAAAAAATGTGCTAAATTTGCTGTCCAAGACATACAGCATAAATGAAGCTGAGCAGAGTTTTAACATCGAATATTCAAACCTATCAGCTGTCAAAGCAAATTACTACAAATATTATAGATTTTTCGTTACCTGTATGTCCTTCTACCCAGGATGCTCTAATTTTTTGCATAAGCTTAAGCATTTCTTACATAATTCTTGTAGGTCATATTATTAAAGTTAAGATCATTTCAGAAACCTGGACTTTGTGTACGTAATGATTGGTATTTTGTGAGAATGTTACAGATGAATATTTTTTAGGTCTTTGCATTCTATATGAAGGCTATTTTTCTTTTTTTTTCTTATTAGTTTGTCCAGCAGCCTGCTGGGTGCTAATTGTAATACTGCCTTCTGCCTGGGATTGACTCCAGTTCTGTACTGCTGAATAGCCCAGAACTTTCAAACAATTTCCTAATAAGGATCACATCTTGAAAGAAGGAAGAACTTGTGGACCTTTTCTCATCTTCTGCAGCACTTTCTGTTCCTCTAACAAATCTAAGGTCATTGCAGCAATTGTTCACACAGAAAAGTTGTAGTACTCTAAACAGTTTATAAAGTCCTAACTGTCTATATTGCAGCAAATATCATCCTCCACCAAATCTACCCATTGTTAGTGTTTTTCATTTCTTTTGTCTTTTACATTCCCAATCCTTTCAGTCTCCAGACATCTTTTTCTGCCAGTCTACCCTTGTGCTTCATGATTTCCTGAGACATTCCCTCTTCAACTGCTCCTCTGCCTAGCTACAAGGTTCCTTCTTTGTTCTTCATCAGAATTTTTCCCAATAGAGGATCAGTCCATTTATCAGGTGTAAATGATTTTTGATGTAATCTTCTCTAAGTTATGTTACCCTTACAAGTTACAGTTACTACTTTCTTGTTTAGGCACCCTCTGTTTGGTCGAAATGTCCCACTTTCCAGTGGATCTGGGTTTATTATGTCTGATTCTGGTTTAATTGTGACCAATGCACATGTGGTGTCAAGTACCAATGCTATATCAGGGAGACAACAGTTGAAAGTGCAACTACAGAATGGAGATACATATGAAGCAACCATCAGAGACATTGACAAGAAATCTGACATTGCAACAATAAAGATCCACCCTAAGGTGAGTGGTATAAAGAGTTGAATTAATTAATTTGGTAACCTTATCTAAGTTTTGCTGAGTACAGATATACTGGCTTGAATATATGCTTAAGGATTCCTTGGAAACATATCTGGAGATAACAACGTACTGAACAAACTGTGTTTATAGCCTGGAAATTTTTTGTATCTTAGAACTGAATAACTTTGTCTTCTCTGCAGGGGATGGCTACAGGGAAGAAGAGGGCAGGCACTTTAGCAAGGCATGTTGTGATAGATAAGGGGAAATGGTTTCAAATTAAAAGGGGAGGTTTAGATGGGATATAAGGACAATATTTGTAGCCCTGGTGCCGGTTTCCCAGAGAGGTGATGGATGCTCCATCTTTGGAGACATTCAAAATCAGTCTGGATGGGTCTCTGAGCATCCTGATCTAGCTGTAGGTGTTCATTGCAGGGGAACTCGATTAGATGAACCTGTAAGAGTCCCTTCTAATTCAAATGATTCTATGAGCTGTTCTAAAAGAAAAACCAGCTCAGCTAACATGTGGCCAGATTTAGCTACCTTTACCTGAAGGCACAGGCCATTCTGCTTACTCATTATAGTTTAGTGTCCAGTACATTTACTAGCAAATAATGTAGAAGAAGTGGCAGGCTTGTATGTTATTTCTAGGAGGAGGAGGGAAGAATCTGCTGGAAAATAAGGAAATCTTGTTCAGAATCTTGCTAGCATTTTTCTGGATGAAACTGGAAGATAATGCTGATGGCAGTTTGTTTCTGAAGATAGTTTAAGGCAGTAATCTCCTTCAGTATACTAATGTTATCAGGCATGATTCTGGGGTCATATTCTAGTGAGATGCATTAATATATTGGAAAATATATGTTCCTAACTTTCAACTAGTTTTTTTAAATCTATCTAGACAAATTATTTTCAATATAAACTAAGGATTGCTTTTTTTTTCTTTTTCTCCTGTTGTATTTAAGAAAAAATTACCCGTATTGTTACTGGGGCACTCTGCTGACCTAAGACCAGGAGAATTTGTGGTGGCAATTGGAAGCCCATTTGCCCTTCAGAACACTGTGACAACAGGTATTGTCAGCACTGCTCAGCGAGATGGCAAAGAACTTGGCTTGCGGGACTCAGATATGGATTACATTCAGACAGATGCTATTATCAATGTAAGTACTAGGTATGTGAGAAGCTGAGCTTCACAGTCCTGGGACCTTGAAATACCCACATATTCAGCAGAGAGATGAATCCACCAAATAAAAGCTGCTTTGTTTGAAATCAGTGATAGGCTCTTATTTTTGTAGAAGACTATGCAGTGCCTGTCAGTTTTGTTCAGGCATTAATGTTATGAAAGGGATGTTAAATAAAATGGACCTCTGTGAGCTTGTTGTCTGCAAAGATGTTATGTGTGACAGACCCCTCTCATTCTGTAAATCTTGCACAGTAAGATGTGATTATATAGACCAGCAGTAAACCAATGCATTTTTCTCTGTGCTTGTTCAGCTGGTCTGGTCCAGCAAACTGTTGAATAGAGCAAAAGTTTCTTTCATCTCCATCCGTTAGAACCAGATGGAGCAGTCAAGTTCATAGCATCTGCTAGAATGTAATGTCAGGACAGCCAGGTAAGATCTTAAGGAAAGCTTTCTGTTGTTCTTGTATTTTTAAGGAGAGAGGGGGCTGTTGTTTTTATTTTGCCTTTGTGCATCACACACTTCATATAAGAATCTAGATTTAAAATGATATAAAATTTGAAATCCTGTATAAACATCCCTCTAGCATTGCACATTGTATAGAAATGCATGAAAACAATATCTTCAGAGCAGCTAGAAGAGGTTGAAAATGCTTCAGTGAAATCCTTGGATGTGTATATAACTTGTAGCGATTCTAAAAAGAGCACTGCATGCATATCTGAGGTAGAAAATGGCATGGCATTTTGCATCTTAAATGTGTTAGACTTTAAAAGAAAAATGTTTTCAGCATCTATTTGCTGAACCTCAATACCAATTTTCACATAAAAACTCATAATGCTCAGTGTTTTAAGCATGCAAAACTCTTGGCACATGCTTATCCTTACAGAGCTGTTGAGAGAAGTTTTGAGCAGAAAAAAAACCACAAGAGTAAATAGATTTTTGTGCTAAGATATGGAATAAAAATTTGCTTTTTCAAAAAGTTTCTATAATAATACAGAAGCTGAAGCTCCAAAGACATTGAATTGGAATTAGTTTTTTTAATATGTTAAAAAAAGATAGTGAAACTTAAGATAAATGTGTTATTTGGGAGTATAGTCTGACTTGGTTGCAGAGAAGAAATTAGAACATGGGATTCTTGACTTCACGCCTGTTCGCATTCCTCAAGATCAAACTGTTTTCTTGCGTGTTCTTAGGCATTCACTGCCCTCAAAAGCTAGTGAGCAAGTTTAGGTTAGCAGAGTGTATTGGATGATACTTGAGCAAGTGGAATATTGATGGTAAAGGAGGTAAGGAAAATGCAACACATGAGTTGCTTTGCCATGTGAAACCACAAAATATGGACATAGTCACTGGCATAGGGATGCTGTGTACTTAGCTAATGCACTAGTTTTCTCCTGAGAATGGGAGGAGTTTGAGTGCTGGTCTACTCAGAGCATTCCTGTGGCTCGGCCAAGACTTTCCTGTAGGAATGTGCATGCAGCTGCCTTCTGAGAAATGCTAGGACAGCAGGAACATGGAGCAGGAGAAAACACAGCCATAAGTCCTAAATGGAGCTGCATTGCTTATACCAAAGTTCCTTCTGTAAGAAGATCTTTCAAGCAGATGGAAAGTGAATGAGAGATGATAGCTGAGGAAGGCAGAAAAGTCAATTTCAATTCCTTTGTGTGTGAGACATAAAAATTGAGTGTGTGGCTTCTGATCACTGCAAAGATACAATATAAGAAACCAATCTCTATTTAAACACAAACTTCAGAGATGTTTTTAGAACTCTAATGTCTGTTTTATTCTTAAGAGAATCTGTAAGTTTTGCCCTGTGCTATCTAAATGTAAACAGTTTATATGGCTCATGTTGCTATCATGCATCACTTAGCTTTGGTTTATTTTGAGTGGTAAGTTGCTGCTTTTGGCTGTTCAGTAGATCTACTTGAAAACTCTGGCCTCACTCAAAAACAAACTTGTTGAGCCAACATGAAGATGAACAAGGAATTTCTCAGTCTCCCACTTCCTGTAGTCCTGTTCGATGTTTCTTTTGAAGGCAATTAGGTATTAGGTAATTTCAGACTGCTCAGAGCTGCAATTTGCTCTCCCTAGAGGGGGATGCATCTCTGTGTTTACTAAATCAGAGATGTACTACTCCTTATGTAGTACCTACCTCATAGCAATGCTCTGTGATTAACCTTGCAAAGCACTGTGTTCTTTTCCAGTGGAGAATAAGAAACTGACAGTGTTACAAACCAAAGTGATTAATAGAACTGTTTCAGAACTGTGCATATGTTGAATGCGCCTTAGTGAAATATAACTTCAAAACTTCTTAAATCTTTGTTCTAACATTATTTAGCAGAATTGAAACACTCACGTTAACTACTTAGTGATTCTTGTTGATTTTAAGGCAGAACTCTTCTGAGTGTTAAGGTGCTGCTTGTAATTTAAGGCCTGTTACTGAAAAGAAAAAAGAAATCTAATCATAAGGGCTGTAAACAAGTATGGTAGGACCTACTTGTAATCTTCTGCCATCAGAATTGTGTCCTTCAGTGTTGCATAAGAAATGTCTTGCTCTCTTTCATTTGCTTACAAATAAAATGCTGCTTCAAGTACAATTTTTATTTCATGTAGTAAAACACCAGTTTATTGTTCCCTTATGTCATTTTTACAGTATGGCAACTCTGGAGGACCTCTAGTTAATCTGGTAAGTTGAGGTGATATTTTTTTTTAATTTTATTTATTTATTTATTTATTTTTTAAAGCTTGCTTGAAATAAGTGGGAGAATTTTTCTTTGAAGAAGTTCATAAATTTTATCAGTTTCTAGTCAGTCAAGCTAATGGTGGACAGATACCTGAGGTTAATAGAAACAATGAAAATTAAGTTTTAGTTCATATGTCTTTGAGAAATGTTGCATTATAGGGTACAGGAAACTTTATACAGCAATTAGAAAAATACCTTCTTGTAGAAGTTGCATTCTTTCACATTCTGTAACCTGGGATGCAGGGCGAAGATGAGGTCTGGGCAATCTATGTAACTGACTTTAAAACCAGCCCTGGTTTTGCAGTTTGTAAATTCTGGCTGTAGATATATGTGACTCCACCACCTGCTTGGCGGAGGGAACGTCTTGCTGAGTGGTTGGATGGACCTTGGATGAACAAACTGTACTGTAATCTCTCTGATCAACTCAGTTAAATGAGAGAAGGATTGTGAATCAGAGCCCAGATCCTCCCTTAGAAGTAATGTTTATTTCTTGAGTGCTTACAGTGCTCCAGAATTACTTATGCTAGCTTTCAAAATGAAATGTTAGGGAGTGAGCTGAACCTTGTCACTTCAAAGCATATTAATTGAGTACTGTTTTCCAATAGGATGGTGAAGTGATTGGAATTAACACCTTGAAGGTTACAGCTGGAATTTCCTTTGCTATTCCATCGGACCGCATTACTCAGTTCCTCACAGAGTCACTTGACAAACAAAATAAAGGTAAAGTCTGCAAGAAACAGTGATGCTGTCATCTGCCAGTTATTATCTTAACTTGTCAATGGAGGTCTGGGGTCCTACTACTGAAAAACTCAGCATTAGTTTAGTAATGTTCTAATTACTCTAGTATAAATGCCTTGGACATGAAAACAGAAGACAGCTTCACAGAAATAGGAGTGACGCTTTATTATTCACACCCCTAGAAAGTAGACATTATCAGTAAAAATCTGTGAGGAAGGGCCTCTGTGGACATGAGTGATCTTTGCTACATTTCCCAAATTAAGTTGTCTTCACTTGTTTATTTGGAAAAATAAGCTGATGGAAATATTTCTTAATAATGCATTTCAAGGTAGCTGACATGATTTTGTTTCAGCCAACAAGTCCAAAAATTGTTTATTTGTGTAGGTTATTAACTGTTAATTCTTGTTATCTTCTGAGAGAGGCAGCGTGTAATGGTGGTGATGATGCCCTGGAGAATCAAACTGCTCATTTCAAGACAAGGAAGAGTAATGGTTTATCTAGGGCCATGTCTGCAGGTAGAACCAGTGAAAGTCCACCAATGGACTTTCAGCACCAGTGGAATCAGTCAGTGGATTCTTGATAGTTGGGGCTAAAAGGTGGATATGTCACAATTGAAACAAGCCACCTTAATCCCTTAGGTACCCTCAGGCACATCTGCTTCTACAGAGTGTTGAACCTGTTAACTAATGCTACCTATGCAGCTCTTGAAAGTGAAATATTTATGTTTATCTTGTGATTTGCATGTACTACTGTTTTTTTTTCAACCTTCTTATTACTGTATAATCAAAGAAGGATTCACAGTTACTCTTAGCATTAGTAACTTTCAGTGCCTGACATACTCTTTGCAGAGGCAATTTTTTTTTTTTAACTCATCGAAGGACCTCAGACAGAAAAGCAGTCATTTAGAGCTCTTGATGCAGAGAGGAAGAGAACTTCTAGCGGACAGTTTCATAATATCTGAAATTAATTTTGCATTTTTTAGGCCTTCAGCAGTAATTTTCATTTTTGTTGTATAGGCCTTATTTCTTGTCATGAAGAATTTATGTAAACAAAATTTTTGGGATGCTTTTATCATGTTTTATTTTGCTTCAACTACATTTCAGTAATTTCAGTGGGATCCGCCCTTATGGTACAATTAAGTCATAGAAGCAAGTTTAAGGGTATTACCGTTTTGCTCTAAATATCACATTGCCTGAGGATGATAAAATTCTAAAATCTCTTTCCAGATTAACTCTATCATACAGGAAATGTTCAGGAAATTATTTAATAAATTTGACCCTTAGTCTTTTAAATCTCAGCTGATCAGATAACTGCCAATTTTGTACAGGAGGTGTGCATTCTTGAAGTCCCATACATGTAAGAACTGCAAGTGTGACCTACCTAAGTACAGGAAAGGGAGGGGGAAACATTAGGAGAGGATGGCACTTGAATTAATTATTTGCACTGATAATTATTATCTAAGCATTCTATGTTACGTATGAGTATGAGTGATGCATAATATTTTCTAATGTATTTTTGACCAGCAGTTTTCTATATTCTGTATACTTACTGCTTGAAAGGTCTGAAATTCTTGGCTAATTTTGAATTTAAGTAATAACATCAAACTCCTTTTACAGGTAGGAATTCCTATGTTGGCACATCTCCATTTATATCTTGGTGGTTTTTTTTTTGTTGTTTTTTTTTTGTTTGTTTGTTTTTTAACCACTGCCTTTGGATGGTAATGGATGAGAATTTTTCAGTTTTAGTCTTACCTTTGTTATCTTTTCCTTTAGTTAGTTTAGACATGAGCAGAACGATAAAACCAGAAAGTGTTTGACATAGATCCTCTAGGATGGAAGACAGCAAGTTATTAATTTGATAAAATATTAAAGAATACATACATCCAGTGTGACCTCCATAAGGCCCCCTTGTGTTAAAATAGTACAACTGGTTTATTACGCTCATTCAGTCTCAGCTGGAACTTACAATAAAGTCGTCAGTTTTAATCTTTCTACTTATTGTTGCTGAAAACTTTGTACAACATATTTGACACGGGTTAAATCAAATGGAAGAAAGCTTTCTTTACTTAACCTCTCTCACCTGAAGCTTTCTGATGTCCAAAATGATACAGACTGGGGAGGGGAGAAATCAAGATTCTGCAGTCAGAATAACCCATAGCAAATAGCTAATGGTTTCACTTAATACAGTAGACTGTTACTCATAAAGTGTGAACCACTATTTGAAGTGTGTCAAATTTGTTACAGGGAGTGGGCTAAAAGTGATTTTTGAATAAGCAAAGGTATAATAAGATCAAACTGCCTAAAGATAAAGGTGAAATGAGACCTTTATTTATCAGTGAGTATGTAGTTACCAGATTACTTTATCCAATGCCTTATTTTTTTGCTTACATTATTAGCTACTGGGGAAATAATTCCCTTTTAGATCAGCATTATTAATGGAGTGTTTCTTCATTCTTGCCTAGCCTTTCCCTTGTTTTGTTTCTTCCAGATCAGTTTCTCTTGTCCCTTTTCTTATTTCCATTTTCTTTCATGTAAACACTCTGAACTCAGCCCCCAGAGTATTCATGCTTCAGTATCCCACAGGTGATGACCAGCAGTAAACTGAGTAATACAGACAGTAAACTGTTTGCAGAGTGTTTATCTGTGTGGTTGACTGTGGTCTCAGGGAGACAACTTCATCATTTAACTGCCTAACATCACAGAAAGGGGGAATTTATTTTTTGTGTATCAGTTACCATGTTTCACTTTTTAAAATAAAAGTGAAAATTTGTATTTAAGTGTTTGTATTTGCCGTGTAGATTTGGGAAGAATTATGAGTGTTCATGGCCATGCCCGATGCTTTTGAGACTACATTTTCATGTAATTGGGCTATTGGCACTCTAATTGCAGATTTTGATCACAGTAGTTTTACTAAAACAATAAAATACAAGAGAGCCAGCAGTTTTCAGGGAAAATCAGTGATGAGTTAGAGACATAAGACTGTCTAGAGTGTAGAAAATACCATTTTTTTGGTACTCAGCATTTTTGGTGACACTAATGGGAGCACTGGACACTCTTAAGATTTAAGGCTAATTCTTTTACTTGGGACTGTTTTTCTTGGAAAGAACAAAAGTTAGAGGAAACTATACATCTCCTTAAGAATATTTTTCCTCGTCTGAGAACATAGAGAAACTCAAAGAAATTGTGGGATAGTTATGCTGGAACAAGTAAGGGAAATATTGTTTCATACCGGATATAACTAACTACTGAAGCACTCCAGGAAGTCATCACACTGCATTTGTTCATTAAACAGCTGTGTGGTATCATGACTACTAAAAGCCAACTACTGAAATGTGGCTCTTCTCCTGACAGAGTGAATCTCTACCATTTAAATTTCTGTAGAGTCCTGAGTAAGGCCATGTGTTTGTTTTTGTTTTTATCTTGTTTTTCCTTCTTTGGAACAGAAATTGGTATGAGCCTTTCATTTTTCTCTTTACAAGACTGTCTTTTTCTCTGAAAGTTGCAAATTTTTTTTTTTTTTTTTTAATCCTGTTTCTGCAGTTATAATGAGAACGCTGTATGATTACATTGTCTTGACCAGTTTAGAAGAAGCAGCAGTTGGTTATGAGATCTTCCATTTACTGAAGTCATATGATAATAACTCAAATTTTTTCCTGAAGGAAAAGTCTTACACAGAATAAATGAGCTTCTCTCTTACTCTCATTGGCAGAGAGCAAGATTGCCATTCCATACAGCAGGGTTAAGCAAAATAAATGTCCTCAGCATAGATGTGGATGATTTGTGATTAGATTTTTTTTTTAAATACTTTGTTTCAATAGACAGATATTTGGGTCAACAAAGTGGCTATTTTGTCCATGTTTGCCTGAATTTCTTAAACACCTGTTGTGTTGTTTTCAGATAGCAAAAAGCGTTTCATTGGCATCCGAATGCTGACAATAACACCGGCGTAAGTATCTTAGAGAGGTGATCTGCATGGTTATGCATAACGTGTGAAATCTGGAGGGAATTAGGAATTGCCTGAGTACTTCCTTAAGTTCTTGAAAACATGTCTGCAGTGACAGCAGGTTTTAGTGTTGTTTAAACAAGCTGCTGCATTCAGGTGACTCTGAGGGTTTTATAGCAATTTTATCAGTACCAGTAGTGCCCAAATGATGTGAGATTTTGTGTCTAACCACTAACTGGAAGGAAAGTAGTTGTGAAAGTTCAAACCTTTGTGCTTCCATATTAACAAAATTTGAATATGGACACCTTCCTCCAGTTCTGTATTCTTTTTCTTAACGCTTCATGTCTTGCTGCTACCTGAGTGTATGCTGGAATTACAGATGAGGGTTCTAACGCCTGTGTTCATTCCCAGCAGTAGGCATATTTCCGAAGTGGCAGTAGGCTACAAAATTAAACAAGACAATTTCCAGCTGGTGTTGTAGTAAAGCCTTCTTTATTTATTGAGTTACTCTTTCAGTCCTCCCTAAAGGGTCAGATCCTCAGCTGGAATAAATCAGTGGAATGGTATTAACATCTCTGGATCACCACCAACAAAGAGCAGTTCTGAATGGTTTTCTGTGTAACTGTTATGAACGTGATGTGAGATTTCACTGGTTTTGTGGTGTCTAATGAAGCAGTGCAAGATGTGCAGGCCTTTGTTCATGAAAAGACTAGTTTTCTCACTGTTTGTTTGTCTTTTAAGTATTAGCTTCCTCAATAAAAACTAAAGCGAAGTGAAACTGTATGCAGTCATTTCAGTTTTCTTTCCATCTGAGAGTCTCCAGCTTTTCATGATGGGCAGCAAACTGATTCAGCATTAGTTTAAATCTCTCTCAAAGTGGGCCTGAGCCCACTCTGTACACGGACCCAAAATGATGTGATCTCTTCAGAAATGAGAGGATGTTTTTAGGGTCTCTATTTTGCAGTTTGTTCCTGTCCTCTTCATAAAGGCAAGCACAACCAATTTTGTGTGTGGGGAAAAATTAAGGAAGGTGTAGTTTCCTTGGAAAACTCACAGTTCTAATCTCCTATATGATGCTAGATGCTGTCAAAAGCAGTAATGCTCTAGATAAAGAGAAATTAAGAGTATTCTCCAAGATGAAAGGAGTGAAAACATTAACAAATTTCTAAGTCACCACCAGTGTTAATTGTTTGGGACAGGAATGTCTGGTCCTTTTAGCACGTAGGTCAGATAGTGCTACTTTCTCTGTGTTCATTTTTGATCACGAAAATTTAAGAATTGAAAGAATATTAGAGAGTAAATAAGAATTTCTGAATGCTCCTGCTTTTTGTAGTGAAATGAAACACTTTATGTTTCTTCTTATAGCTTGGTGGAAGAATTGAAACACAATAATGCTGATTTTCCTGATGTCAGAAGTGGAATTTATGTGCATGAAGTTGTTCCAAATTCACCTTCTCATAGGTGTGTAGAAAGCTTTGTCTTCTTCATAAATAAATCTCCAAATAAATACTAGTAGGTAGTACTCCTGTTCATATTCAAGAATATTTTATGGCAATCTTGATTTGTATTTAAACAACTTAAAATTGTGCTTTTGGGTTTAAAAAAAGAAAAAAAATTGCATGCTAGAATTCTACTCTAGCCTGAATAAGGCATTCACATAAGACATTGCCTGAACTATTGTCTACAACAGGGCCTTAGCTTAGAGGAGGAAACCTTTCAGAAAAGTTGGAAAATAAATTAACATTTCTACATACTATGTCAGGATTTGAGAAGATGCAAAGGACTCTGTTAATAGAGTCAGAAGGGTGAAAATCCCCTTTTAAAGGAAACTAAAACACATTAAAAGTTCTCACAACTGCCAAAGAGGTGGTATAGAAACTTGGTACCTTTTCTTTATTGTCTGTTTCTTCTTTTCTTGCAGAGGAGGTATCCAAGATGGAGATATCATTGTTAAAGTCAATGGGCGTCCTTTGATGACTTCCAGTGACCTTCAAGAGGCTGTGATGAATGAATCACCTCTACTACTTGAAGTTCGGAGAGGAAATGATGACTTACTATTTAACATTGAGCCTGAAATTGTCATGTAAATAGAACTGAGGAAACTCCCACCATAATTAAACACACTTACTCTGGAACACTAGATACCTCCTTTACAGCTACAGTAATTATACTTTGTTTTGACTAATGACAAGGTGGACTAACTTAATTGCCTGAGCCATTTCTGTACATAGTAGCTAGAATGAATTCAGTTATGCCATGTATTACAGAATTAACTTTCAAAGGAAATTAAGACTGGTGTTCTGGGGAGGGGGAAGAAAGCAAGGTTTGGGTAGCTGAAGGAAATGGGTTCCACCTCCAGTATAAGGAGACTTTAGAGCAGGCTTAGTTCTTCATTTAGAAAGACCAAAATACAACTGGAATTGAGGAAATATCCTGCCAGAGGAAAATATTCATAAATTAGTCATGCAGATACATGCTATTGCAGTTGAGCTTTTATATATATATAACTTTTTCAATGTGAAACTAATATTGGTGAAGCTTGTGTTTGTTCTTAGTGCTTGTATGCTACGTACCAATGCAGGCAGACTAAATCTGTAAATATTGGAAGGAACAAAAATGGTATCAGGCTATAGAGTGTTACACCTAGGTCATGCAATTTTGGAATATAGTAAATGATTCTTATAGAATTAATGCCTTATTATATATAAATCAAAACAATGTGCTGAACAAAAGTAAGTTTGAGAAAGTGCACAGTTGTTTGTTTGTTTTTGATACAAATTAGTTTTGCATTTTACTGGTAAGCTTTGCTGTAAAATTGTTATACTACTTTTGGCTTGTACTGTATAAGTTTCTACTGTAAGGAGATTAAAGTTTACACAAATAAAATGCTGGTGTAATCCTTTTATTTTCATTTATTTATTTTTTTAAAGTGTTTTCTATCCTCCCTAATTTGTCAAATGGGAGTAGACTCTCCTAGAAGAGATTTTTTTTGCAGAAAATTAGTCCCTGATGCTATGGGCTCCTACACAGCTCTATGGAATACTTATTCTGTCCTTATTTAGACAATGTTTAGAAATATTTTGCACATAAGTCATTTATTTACACTGTTTTTTCATATGCATGAATTGTGCTTTGGTGTTGTTCAGTGACTATCTAGCTGGGATCGTGTTATGCTCTGTTCTGTGGGCGTGTGACAAGAAGCAGAAAGGAAGCACTATTAGCCTTGTTTTACAGCTACAGCTTGTGAGGCTTGTATAATAAACTCAGCACAGAAAATGCTAAGGGCTAAATCTGGATCCCCTAAATACCCTAAAATACACAACAACCTTCTTTCTTTCTTAGTGAATATTGCTGCCATTAGCTGTGCTTACTAAACTTGATAGTTGTGTCTTCATTTAACAGATTTTTGCATCAAAGTGAAATTCTTGGGGCAACTAGAACCTTCTCCTTAAGTTGCCATCAAATCTAGACATTGAGTCTACGCTGACTTCTTTGTGAAAAGAGCAATCTTGTTACTTGCTGGTTATCTGTGACTGTAGCTGTACAGCTGAAAGACAGATTGGTTATATTCATCCTAAAAACGAATGCTTCTCTTTTACCATGGGAAATAGCATCATTTCCCATGCCATTAATGGTGGCATGATATCCATGCAGTCAGTGAAACAAGAACTGTTTTCACCCCATGAGCAAAAGTGATACAGTCAAATTTGTTAAGTATTCTCTTTCCAAAAGATTTAAGCCCTTTCCATTGCATTACAGTGTTTGCATCCTAGTTTGCAAAAAACATAATTATGTTCTGGACCTTAGGGTAACTGAGATACAGAAGGATGCTGTCATGACTAACTTCAAGCCTATGCATAAGTTGGTGCTATGTCAGGATTACCATTTTACAGCTTGTGAAGTGTACTAGGCTGTCTGTATCCATTGACTAACAAGTTAAAGCATGTTAATAATTTTTCTGTGTTTTCACCAACTGTGTGAGTTAGAAAGATAACAGTGTGAGTAGTTGCTTCTGTGGTGGTTGTTATTGTACTAAAAGCTGTATGGCTTCTAGAAAACAGAGTAATGACTTCATAATGAATTGCTTAATGATTCTTATTATAGTAACGTTGAATAGTCTCTAAGTGACAGAGCATCATTTAAGTTTAAGCAATACCCTTTGTAGAGTGCCTTGGCCTTTTAGGCATGTGTATGGGAAATGTTGATCACGGCCTGAACCTCTGATTGACCACCTGAGGCAAGCAATGAGTCAGCCACTGGAGCGCAGGTGAAGGCAATTCATCTGGGTTACCTGGAAGGGATGGAGCCTGGCTCCACCTCTTCTAGATGCCATTTAAGGGCTGACTGCCAGTGAGGAAGAGTTTCTCTCTGGAGATCATTCCTTGTGGAGTTTACTGTGAGCCTACAAACTGGTGAGCGTTTTCATTTATTTTGATTATCTTTACATCTTTCCAACATCTGTGTACTTATTGATCTTACATCTTACCCAGCCTAACCTCTGTATACTTACTGATTGTACGCATGACACTGCAGAGAGGAGAAAGATTGGTTCCTTACTCACCTAAAACTGTTGTGTTCCACCAGCACTTCCTTTTTTCTAAGTTACCTCTGAAAATCTTGTAGCACACATACCTAATGGTCTCTAGAGCCTTTGCACTGAAGAAGCTGTTACTCTGAGGGAACAAGGATCAGATGAGTTTCTTTTAGGAAATAAAGCAGCAATTTCCTTTGGACAATTTTTAAGTGCTCCTTGCCTCCTCACGCTGGTCAGAGCAGTCTTTCAAAGAAACTAGCAGAAGCTGTACCTGCCAGTCAACAAGTCAAGTTTGCATCAAGTTGAAAATTTTCTGGTATATCTACCCAAAAATGCTTTGTTTTTATGAAAGATTTCTAAAACTACTCCATTATTTCTGCAAGGCCTAGGCAGCAAAATCATAGAATCACAAAATCATTAAGGTTGGAAAAAACCTGTAAGATCATTCAGTACAACTGTTCACCTTTCACCAATGTTACCCAGTAAACCATGTCCCTAACATAAGGAAGAGGAGAGATCAGTGATAACATTCTGAAGGATGAGCATTTTGGGAACTTTCCATGCTACAGGGAAGCTGCGCAGTGCTGGAGCAGGCTCACTGCTGCCAGCGAGCTCCCTCTCACCCTTTTTACACCTGTGACTGCTGTTGGGCTGAGAAAGTGGAAGACAACTTCAGATGAGAGGAGTGAGACGATACTATGCTTAAAACACCATTTATAAAAAGAACATGGAGAAGACATGAATGTGAACAAAAGAACATTGGGAAGACAAATTATGAGCAAAATGTAAAACAAGAAGAGGAAACAGCACAGAATATCAAGAAAAAGCATTCCTCTCAGGAGAAGGATAATTTAAATAAAAAATTATTTTATGTAATTACACAAGCATGACACTTGACCAAGACTGCTGTACAGCTGCCTGAACTAGGCATTTGAAGACCCCTTTCAGCAAGGATGGCAGTTTACTATCTCTGCTTGTTCTGCATTTGTTCTGCACAACCACATAGCCACTAGTCTCTGTGTCTGTTTTGACTGATCCTACACCAGCTCTCTTCTGCAAAGCAATTTGCACAGTTTCTTCCACAACAGCTGTTCTACGCTTCTGTATTTTGCCCTTCTGTTCATCTACTCTGCTGTTATTCAGTGGTTTTGCACCAGCTATTCTGCACCACCGTACACATCCAGACAGCATTCTCCCACCCCTTTAATTTTGTTTTGACTGCTTGTTTCTTACTTGGGGCTTTCTTGGTTTGGCAGAAATCCGGTAGAGTGAGTTTTTTCTTCCCAGACTGCTCTGAAGTCTGCAGTGCTTTGCTGAGCATTTCAAGTCCATAATACGAGGGCAGTGGGTTGGTGAAAAAAACTGTTTAACATGAAGTCATTGCTGGATATAGAAGGTAATGATGCCTCTGTTTAGGCACCACTACACTGGAACTGGTGTTCAAAGATGCAAGATCAAGTGCTTATCCCAGAGGTTGTATACGTGGATAGTGTGGGTATGATTTCTGTACCCACACCTCGGACTACAGCCGGAGGATTGCTTTGAAGTAGTAATAAGACCTAAAAAAGGAAAAGGAATGGTGGTGTAGAACGTTTACTTATTTTATCGCCTTTATTTACCTGGTTTTCTGTCATCTTTATTTATCTGAAGGAGACTGGAGAAAATATCCAGGTCTGTGTTTGTTTCCAACCCTCTTCCTGCAGTAGATTATTTTTGAAACTTTGGTGTTCCACAGATAGAAGTCTCTTATCCAGACCTTCCCAGTGCTTGAGGCAACAGATGCAGCTTGGTGGGTTTTTATTGCAAAGAACTGCACAGGTTGTTCAATGGAGTGTTTCCCTAGGCAGAAGAAGCGCAAGTAGACAGAGTTGCTTAGAAGACCCTACTGGCTGGCTCAATTCTCTATCTGTTGGCAAACAGGGAAACTGAGGGGAGCCTTCATGGCAGCTGTTGCTCCTCACAGGGAGCAGGGGGGCAGTGCTGACCTCTGCTCTGTGTGACAGCAGCAGGGCCCGAAAGAACGGCATGGATCTGTGTCAGGGGAGGGGCAGCTGCGGGTTAGGGAAAGGGTCTGCACCAAAAGGCGGTGGGCATGGAACGGGCTGCCCAGGGAAGTAGGCACAGCCCTGAGCTGCCAGAGATCAAGGAGCGTTTGGACGCCACTCTCAGCAAGAAGGTCTGATTTTTAGGTGATTCTGTGTGTAGCTGGGAGTTGGGCCTTGTGGGTCCCTTCCAACTCAGGATATTCTGTGTTCTATGATTTTAAGATTCCATGAACTGTTTCTTGGGTAGCACAGAGGATGGACAGGTGAGCAGACCTTCAGGCTATGACAGGTTTTTGGTTTGTTTGTTTTTTTGTTTTTTTTTTGTTTGTTTGTTTGTTTTTTTTTTTTTTTTTTTTTTTTTTTAAAAAAAAAAAAAGGAGAAAAGGATATTTATTTATTTATTTATTCTTTCTCTTTTATCCTCTGGAGAGTAAGGTCAGACAGAGTTGGTCTCCCCAGCCTCCTTTCCTCTTCCTCTCAGTCAAAGGGCTCCTCTGGAGACTGTGAGAACGTATCAATATTAAACAGCATTCTCCCTGTAAAATTCTCTAGAGAATAACAGAAACAACTACTCACTCCTTCTTTCCTCAACAAACAGCAGCCAAGCCTTTGCAAACAGTCTACTGAGGCACAGTCAGGAAAAAACAAGTTCTTAAAGGAAGCAGTCGCCAAGGAAAATAATGGGGCAGCACGAGGGGTTTGATGACGCAGTTGCACAGCTGCTGAGTTCAATGACTTCTCAAATGCCTCCATCTGCAATTGTGTTCCACTATGAAGAGATCCTCTACCTCTATAGCTATAAATAGCTGTCTATGATGATTTGCTGCTTAGAGTCCTAGATGCAACTTGGGAAGAATAGCAAAACAAAACCCTGATGACTAACCCAATACACAACAAGAAGCAAGAAGTTTTCAACTAGTAAGATTCTAAATGGTAAAGAGAGACAGCAAAGCTGGAGAATCTAGTGGTGCTTTTTAAGATTACTTTCTAGCTTTTCTGTTGGCCATGAAGATATGGGAGTTACAGCACCAATGCCAACATTACTGCCAGATGTTTCATCCCAGCGGCCTGTCTAGATGTCCCTTAACATCAGGCTAAAGAAATCACAAGTGCAAAACAGGTCCCAAAAGTCTTATCCAAAAAGTACTTAACTATTAAGCCTCCTTCATGTAAAGAATGCCTCCGATGACTGTAACTGATGTATATGTCCACGTTGTACAAATCCCAAAGAAGGATGATTAACCAAATTATCTTACAGCAGGTTTTAGAATAATTAATGTTTTGTCTTTTACCCTAATTTCCCTAAAAAAATCTGAATGTTGTCTCATGTCCATTAGGAGTAATTCATAAAGCTCTGGGGCAACAGCAAAAACAAATGCGGAGTGTGGCAATAAATAATATTTCATGGTATTGTAAGAGCATGGGATACATTTTGTAATGGAAGGTAACAAAGTAATGGCTCCTGCCTTACACAAGTGTTGAACTCATTACACTCTGATGTGCGCGTAACACAGCTATCTACAAAGGTTATCTCATCAGAGTTTGAAATGCAGTAATTACACGAATCTTTCTTGTCTTGTTACCTCTAAAGCTGTTTCTTTCCGATCTGTATGTCCAGGTGCAAGGAACATAAGAAAAGCACATTTAAGCCACACACAAAAAAGCAATCAAAAAACTTTTTTATGTACATAAAAATATCTGAGCTTGAAAGTCCATCATGCTTGTATACTTTCTGATTAGACACCAATGCTCTGTTTCACACTGCATGTTGTGGAGATCATCCCCTGCAAGCTGCATACCCCCCTGGAAAACCAGCTATGGCTTACATTAAGGGCATGAGCAGCTGTGCCTCTCCAGGAAGATTTCAACATTTGGAATATGTTATTCCTCTGGGTTAAATATTGGCATTCTGCTGTGCTAAAATGTTGCAGTTCTGGTCTATAAATCCTACAATGAAATCTCACATTTAGGGGAAAGCAGGAAAAATTTTGTGGCAAGTCAAAGGAGTTCCCATGTTTTGAAAAGCCCTTTACAGCTTTTCAGTGGTTTGAGATGTCAGATACTACATGAAGAGGAGAAATCAGTGGGCAGAGTGCGAGAAACTGATGAGAGATGCAGTGATAAACACAAACTGTTGTTTCACATTTCTTTTTTACCAGAATGTCAGTACATACGTTCTGTATTTTTGCTGGGTTTGTTGCAATAAATTGTCTGAGTGCTAGAGTGATTGTTTAAAGGAGTCTCTGACTTCTTGCTAACCAGTATCATTAGTGTTATTGGTGTGAGGCTAAACAACCACAAACAGAAATCTAGCATTCTATGAAAGTTGAAGGACTTCCTTATTTACTTCTTTATTTATTTAGCTTCTTTGGCCTCAAATCTGTAACAGCAGCTGCAGAAAAAAGAAAGACATGAGTAAATGCTGGCAAATCAAAAAAGAGCAGCCCTTGAAAGCAGCCTGTACTCCTAACTCCAGTAAATCACTCCCAGCCCTTTAAAATAAAGCAAGCTTTACTATGACTTAATTATACCACTGAAATAATTTAATATTTGTGTTGAAAAGGAAAATAGGATTCTGTACACATTTTGCACTGGTAAGCATTACAAATTTGCCTTAACCAGAAGCAATATTTGCAAAACATACTTTTAGAACTGCTTTACCCCAAAACAAAATAGGTAACTAAGTAAAATCAGTATTTTCTGAATAGAATTGTGAATTTTGTCTAAGATTATTCTTTTAACAGACAGTACTTTTAGTACATAGCATGTATTTTGCATAGTACTGAGGAAATTCGAGCTAACAGAGTGGACTGCTAACACTGTCAATCCTATTGGCGTGGATTGGGCTCTGAAATGGAAGAGGAAAGCACAGTGGCCCTCTAAAAAGCACCTAAAAGCCACCTTACCAGCTCTTCCTAACCCTTATAAGAATGGGTGAAGAAGATGAAGAAAGAAATGTGATCATGGCTCAAAGCATTAACAGGCTCTTCCTGCGATTAAGAGTGGATGGATGATGTAGATATTTACCTGTGTGTTTGCTTTTATAGACCCATTCCTTTGGCCTTTGAGGTTCAAATTCTCCAAAAGATGTAGGTGGTATGCCATGAATACCTTATAGATTTTGCAATTCACTGTGTGTGGCTCATAGGTACCACATTTGCTAGAGACTGACCATAAGACAAAATTTTTTATGTGTGGCAGTTTCTGACACCACGGCACTACTTTGCATCCTGATTTAGACAAGAAGTCAGAATTTAAACATCTTTCTTGGTGGTATGATTTCACCAGCAGTTCATCTTGACACTTAGAATCACAGTGAATCATTTTAATGTGTTTTTATCTCCCTAAAAACACATTTGTTCAGCCAGAAAGAATACTTTACACCACAGAGCCCACAGAGTACATGATTGAGAAAAGTATAGGGGGGGCATTTTTATATTGTGTATGGACAGTTATTGGAATGCACATAAGTTTGTTATTGACTAGATGATAAACCTGAATCCCACGCTAGATATGAGTAGTAGGTCGTACCCACATTTGGCTTCACTTATACAATCAAACAGAAGACAGTTATCACAATTATATTTTGATATTGTACACAATTTGTCAGGTTTTTATGAAATATATTAAAAACATGGAAAAAATGGAGTTTAATTCTAGTAAAAGCCTTAAACCGAAATTACACCATTCTGAGAATTTGGTTCATTTCCAGTTTTTAAATTTACATGGAATAGGGAAGAACTGCATGAAATTAAACAAAGTGAAGCAGAAGTGTTTCTGCTGTTAGCACAAAAAAAATGATTCAGCTTATTTTCACTGATAATTACTTACCTGTTTTTGTGCCAACATTAACAAACAGAAAGTCATATTGATTGCAACATGCTATAGTGGAGGGTTGGTATAGCTTGAAATTCTCCCCTAAAAACAAAAATCCTGTTTTGGATTAAACCCAAGATCTGATCCCATGGCTCTAGCAATAGTATTTTGAAAAACCATTTTTCAGCTGCTATGGTAAATGTTTCTAAAAACAAAGGAGAGGTTTACAATCTGTTACAGCAATGAATCAAAATAACTGCTCATTTTCCTTATGAAGTCTCCAGAGCCTTGGTAAACACCATGTCGGCTCATTTGAGAAAGAAGAATGATTGACAATGTAATGCAACTCAAAAACTGAACCAAAAAAAAAACCACACATAGGTTAATTATCCATTAAATTAATACTCATTCACTCCTCAGAGTTCCAGTGACTGGAGCTGTGCCTACTTAATGAACAATGTGTTTGAGAGTCCAGCACGAGTGCACCTTAGAAACCTAGGGCCTGATCCTAAAATCTGTGATGCAAAACGTATGCTTGAAGTTATGCTCGTGAGTTATACGTTGGTGAACATAAGTTTGATCTGTGCTGGACCAAACAAATGATGAGAATGTTAAAATATCCCTCCAAATTTGTGCAAGTGGGAGATCACACTTTGCTGGTCCAACTAGTGTTTCATCTGCTGTTGGTAGCAAGCCTGTGGTAGCACTGATCTCATGGGTGACAATGACATAGCACACAAATCTAATTAACTCCAGCTCATGTATATGGTAAAATATACACAATGCATTCACACAGATTAATTTCCAGTGTGAATCTATACATGTATAACATATAAAAAGGGAAAAGCATATACAAGAAGATGTTGAAGAAATATTTATTAGGGAAATGTAAAGAAGAAAGATGAATTCTGGGGCTTGTGTTAAAACTTGATACCAGGAACTTGGAAAGAGTTGTCCTTACTGACCCTTTTGTCAGTTAAAAAAACCCTGCTGAAACTATTGTCAGTAGTGCAGAAAATGCATTGTCTGACAGATATTTCCTTCTGTGCTTAGTGCAGAAGTATTATCAAGTGAGATAACACCAAATGTGGCAATCAGATCATATGATGGTGATGAAACACTTTGCAATGTAACAGTAAATCAGGGTGATGACAATTGCATCTAGAGGTGATTTGTGGGGCTTTTTTTCCTTTTCTCATTTTATCAGCAGCTTCCAATAAGCTGTAGCCAGCTGATTTAAAAACTATCTAATAGTTTGTGTTAATTTTCTACAGACCTTCAAACTGTGGTGATACTCCATCAACAGCTCCAAGAAAGACCAAAACATCTCTGACATTTTTAAGGCCTTCCAATTGATGAATATATAAATAAGCATCAAAGGCTGGATTGTGACAGGATTTTTAAGTCATACTAATAATTTGCTAGCTATACAATAAGCTGAAATTAGAAATTATAAACTGATCTGAATGCCTGGAAGAAAAGGCTGATTTTGATTTCATTTTGTGCAGACCACAGGAATGAGTCACGTGAAAGCATGAATGCTAAAGAGGAGGTAGGTAGGGTGAATGAATTATAGTACAGAGAAATATTTTCTGCAAGTCATTTGAAAATTCAGGGTTTTGCAATTCAAATATATTCTAGACTACCAAGTCAGATTTGTTGTTCACTTCTGCTTCAGTCCTATCTCTTACCTGTGACTGATAGTTATTACGGACATGGAGCACTCGGGCAAATATTACACTATCAAATTGCAAACACTGTCTCTGTGCTATTAAAAAGAAAGAGACTCAGTGATCCTGTGTGGTCCACAAGAAGATAGATGTCTACATGGACATAGCCTCCTCTATGGTTTTCAGTTCCTTCACTGAAACCTTAGTTCATGACCGTGAATATGTGCATTTATAGATGTCTGAATTTGGTGTCTCAGCAGGGTAAAGGCAACGTGCCCAGCTGCCCAGGGTGGTGTCTGTAAGATTCCCAGTGTTTATTTTGGACTACATTTTAGCTGACGATTTAAATTTCATTGATTATTTTATTTTATTTTAATCTTGACAAGTCACCATCCATTGTCTAATAGGTTTTGTTTTCCTGGCTCCAATAAATGCTCTCTCTCTCTTTTATAAGAAAGATTCTCATTTTACTTTTCTTTCTTTTATTTCAGTTTGGTTTATTTGTCAACTTCCAGATCAAAAAATCAAATGGTATTAAGGCTCTTAAAATTTAAAGACAGAATTGTAAAAAAGAAAATGAAAACATCCAGTGAACCTTTTTTTTTTTTTTTTTTTTAATGCCTATAAACCAATGCCACACTTCAGATCACAGGAAAAACCCAAAGCTATTATGTAAAACAGGATAAATTCAGCCTTGACTGTAGATCTTCTAGTCCGTTGTAACTTTTGAGCAGAAGTGTCCAGTGATTGAATAAAAACTGAAGGCAGCCAAATAGTAAATACATCCTCCATTTTTATAGGATTTGGAAGAAAAGTCTCCTAAATGAAATTTCTCTGCAATGGGAAATATTCTGTGGCCTGATGCTCTTGGTACGACGTGATAAGAAATATTTAAAGTAACTTATGAAGCAAGACTGCATTGATATTTAGATACAATGGTCCAGCAATTTGATCATTATCTGAAAAAGCAAAATGGTGGCAAGAAGGGGGAGGTTCTTGATGTCCATGGCTTTACACATGGCTGTCCACTGCTTGAAAGATGCTGTATCCCCAGCTTGTTCTTAGCCAAGCAGACTGTCTGTGGCCAGTAGGAAGCGGGCCTGACTGCAGCATTATTGTGCTGAAGTTCTGACTGTGCTGACAGATGTTATCTACACAACAATCCACACAACAACAGCAGATTTTGTCCAAAAAGGTCGGCTTTTTTGGAAAGCAACCTTCAGTATGACCCAGCTGCAAAGTAACTCAACATGTGAACATCCATGAGCAGGAAAATTCCTCATAAAAATCTGTTCACTTTAACAATGCATTTTATTCTGGAAGGTTGGAGACATCTGGGAGCTGTTTGGAAAGCCTGGGGCTTGGGTATTTGTGCTGTGAGGAACAGCTGACAGCTTTAGGGTGCGCTGGAAGTGGCCGACTGCAAGTCACCTGTCAGCCGCCTCATAAATCTGGGAGAAGCAGATTGTGCACAAACGGACTGGCATTCTCTGTTTTTATGCACAAAATAATATAGCAGCAGGTGACTTTAATATAAGGCAAGTAATTTGTGCACTTTATACAGTATAAACTCATCAGGCAGCCATTTGGTTACTGGCAAAAGTTCTGAGCAAGCCGGTGTTCAGGAGGAAGATTTATGTCGATTTCCTCAATTCCTCAAGATGCAAGAAAGCATCCAGCCTTCCTGCTACTAAAGCATTCAGAAGGCCCATTAGAGACCATACTGGAACAGTATTTCATGTGCCTCACCACTTAGGTTAGGCTGTCAAGTTGAATAGCTTCTAGCCTCACAAACTCTAACTTTCCACTCCCAACATTTCCCCTTTGCCAAACCATCTTTCTCAAATAGTTGCAGCAGAAAAGCATGGGGAAATCTCATGCAAAGAAAGGTAGCATTTCAGAGAGAAAATTCTGAGAAATACTTACTTTTTAACAAGAGTTCCAACATTGTTATTCCCTATATACAATATTGTAAATCAGAGGAGGGAAAGGAAGACAAGTTTTATTCATTTGGCGCTTGTGGAATGAAACTACATGAACAATGATTTATCTTAGCATGGAAAACAGTAACTTCCTCAGTACATAATTTTATTTTATTTATTTATTTATTTATTTCTGTGGAGTAGGGATAAGTAAGTTGATAGATACTACTGAACGCTGTTTCCAGTAGTAACCCAGAGAAGCAATATGAAGAAGTCGGAAAATAAATCCAAACACCAATCAATCACTTTCCTCTTTCTTTCAAATACAGACACGGTACAAGTCTTTGTGATTACAATTGCAAACTGCTGAGAACTGGACTCCTTTTATTTTTGTCACATACTAGCTATAATTTTATGTGAAGAGGTGACCTGGATTTGATCCAGCTGACCAGATGGAAAATACACAGCCAACTTTAGGGTCCATATAAATTGTTACTTTTACTCTTTCTGAATAAGTCAAAAATGCTCAGTTCCTTTCGAAACATTGCAAGAATCAAATTGAAAATATATCAGACAAAATGTGGAGCACTGGTTTTCTTCTCTTTTCCCTTCCCTTCCCTTCCCTTAAATGAAAATGTGACTGTTCAGTCATAACTTGTTATTCTGATACTCTTCTCAAGGAAAATATGCAGTCTGGAAAGGTTATAGTTTGTAGTCTTTTAGCTACATTAACTCACAAGAGTTTTACCCTGAACAATCAGAATCCTGGAAGAGGTTAGGTAACCTGAATTTTACATGTAGCTCATATATTGACCATCATGTATGAAAGGGAGTGGAGCCTTGAGCTTCGTTTGAAATACATGAGGAGTCAGTGTTGTACCGAAGTTGTCACTGATTGGATGTAGTATTTTGCACTTTCCCTAAGGGAGGAAGACATTTAGATAGAATACCATTGCTGCTGCTGAAGTTAGAAACATAAAAGCACACGTAAGTGGGAGTACTTGAAAGAGAAACAGAACACATTCCATGTTCCATGGATATAGCCTAGATTTCATCACCTTCTTTTTTTATTTTTTTTTCTTCCCAAGGCTGATTCAGGCATATCTAAAAACATCAAAACTTTTACCCTTCTACTTGAAATACAAGATAAAATGAATAATTAGAATAAGGTACAATAGTAACTTTTGGTCCGGGTCTCTAGTACTCTGAGAGTTTGTCAGTCTACTCTAGATGCATAAACATAGAACTAACAGGACTGGTTTTTCAGATACTGAAGCAAGATAAAATGTGAGCCAGTGGGAAAGTCAATGTTATAATGATTTTTGTGGAGTAAGATATGCCAATAAAAAGATTTAACTTCAGTGATAACCCTTGGTCTCAGAGAGCCTGGAGACACGTTTTTTGTACATGTTGAAATCATTTACATGACATGTCTTGCAACAGTACGTTATTGTTCAAATAGGATTTGAGTATGAAATAGATACATTTTTTAATTCTACAAATTTGTGACAACTGTTTCTTTACAACAGATGTTTGATTCCCCTGGGAGAATCTCTCAAGTAGTGATGACCTTTTTTTCAGCAAGGTTTTTTAAATCTTCGGCTGAAAACTGAAAAAATAGCCCATAGCATTTTATTGTTGCCTTGAATGTTGAATCTGCGCTTACTTACTTCTGCAGTGAGATCAGCTTTTTTTTTTTTTTTCTTTCTTTCCATTTACTTTTCTAAATCCATTTATGGTGATGCAGAAGGTAATATAACCAATAATGGAAGATTTAGAAGGCTCCCATAGAATATCTTTAATCTCATCATCAGCAGTGTGTAATAAAATTCTATCCTTCAGTAAAGAGTTATCAGATCTCAGAAAATAACCTTTACAACCCTACTTTCCAGTTCTAAATAAAGTTGATGTAGTTCTGATATAACTCATATTAGTTTTTTCCTTTCTAGGAGAAACATGAAAATACAGCTTTTAACAACTAGGCTTGTAACTGTTGTATATGTTGCAAATAATTGGGTTTTATTTCCTATTGGAAAATCTTCAGAATGACAGCTGACCCCTCTGTACATTCGCAGTCTGAAGCTCATGGTCCAAGCCCAGCTACTTCTGAAGTGCATTGAATCACACACACACACACGCACGCACTTAACCTGGATTTGTGGTTTGATATGTTTCCCAAAGGCTCTGAGAATCTGGTCTGAGATTATTTGTGTACCTGGCATACGGCTTAACACACAACTATGTGTGGGAATATAGTTGTTTTTTTTTCTGCTTCTTGCTCATCAATAGTAAAAGGCTTCATCTGTGAAAATTTTTAACTGACTCGAGTGCAACTGCAGAGCCACAGAGGTAGAAGCTGGTGAGCATAAGTTGTCATGGACTGAGCAGTTATCAGCTCATTCTACCAGCTTGCATGCAGGCCTTCATCTCCACCTCAGCTTCCCTGATATTGCCCTGAAGACCTTATCCTAGTGTGCGCTATGAGGAATTTCTGTCAGTCCACCCCATGCAGCAGATCTGCTGTAGTCAGGTCGCAGTCGCTCATCAAGAGCAGGAAGGAAAAGCAATTGCCTCACTTTCGTACTTTCTGGAAAACAAATATTGTGGAAAAACAAATGTTATGGAAAAGCTTTGTTGTGCTGCCTTTTCCTCTCCTCTCCTCTCCTCTCCTCTCCTCTCCTCTCCTCTCCTCTCCTCTCCTCTCCTCTCCATTTGTTTTCAAGCTTAAAGAGGATAGATTTAGATTCGATGTAAGGAAGAAGTCTTTTACAATGAGGATGGTGAAGCACTGGAACAGGTTGCCCAGAGAGGTGAGGAGTGCCTCATCCCTGGAGAATTTCAAGGTGAGGCTGGATCAGGCTCTGGGCAACCTGATCTAGCTGTGGATGTCCCTGTTCATTGCAGGGGAGTTGAATTAGATGACCTCCAACTCTAAGGATTCTATGATTCTATGGTTCCTTCCTTACTTCGTAGGAAATGGATTTAGTTCCATTCAGAACAGATGACCTTTAAGTTCACAACAGATTGGTTTCATGAATCACAATAAGTATGCTAAAAAATTGCACTAGAAGAAAGAGTCTTCATTCTGAGTAAGAAACAGAATCTGAGTAAGGAAGATTAAGAAGTCAGTGTGATTCCTGTTCCAAGGAAAAAACCAAAAGACAGTCAGACTAGATTATGAGAATATGGTCTGAGGATCTATCTCAAATAAACTTTGATTGAGATTTAGTACTGAGGTACTGCATCACATCACTGAACATGAACATCACATCTGAACATGAGCCAGCAGTGCGCTCTGGCAGCTCGAAAGGCAAATGGGATCCTGGGCTCCATCAGGAGAGGGGTGGTCAGCAGGGACAGGGAGGTGATTGTCCCTCTCTACTCGGCTCTTGTGAGGCCCCATCTGGAGTACTGCGTCCAGGTGTGGAGCCCTCAGTACAAGAAAGACATTGAGATTTTGGAAAGGGTCCAGAGGAGGGCAACTAAGATGATCAGGGGGCTGGAGCACCTCCCCTATGAGGACAGGCTGAGGGAGTTGGGCTTGTTCAGCCTGGAGAAGAGAAGGCTGCGTGGTGACCTCATTGCAGCCTATCAATACCTGAAGGGAACCTACACCCACGAGGGGAGTAAACTCTTCCAAAGGGCTGACAACAGCAGGACTAGGGGAAATGGATCCAAGTTGAAGGAGGGAAGATTTAGGTTGGATGTTAGGGGGAAGTTCTATACAAGGAGAGTGGTTAGGCCCTGGAACGGGCTGCCCAGGGAGGTTGTGGATGCCCCGTCCTTGGATGTGTTTAAGGCCAGGTTGGACGGGGTCCTGGGCAACCTGATCTGAATGAGTATGTTTGGTGGCCCTGCTAGGCAGGGGGGTTGGAACTACATGATCCTTGAGGTCCCTTCCAACCCGGGTGATTCTGTGATTCTGTGATTCTGTGATCACTGAAACTACTCTAAAGTGTCATCTAAGCTGAGCAGTGTCTAAACTCGATACCTCTTTTTTAAAGGGGAAAAGCAAACAAACAAAAAATATGTTTAGGAGGGAACCTTTCAATACAGTATATATGTGATATTGTCTCTTGCCCAGGAAATGTGGAATCAGGCTTTGATTGAATTCTGTGCTTTGTCATTTTCAAGTTAATTGCCTTAACCAAAACACTGACAGAGAAAATGGTGAAACCTCTGTTTCTGTGGTAAAAAGGATTTATCAAATGTCGTCTCTGAATTAAGGCAAAACAAGGATGACTCTTGTTTACTGTGCACAGTACAAGCTTGGTCCTTGAGTCTGAACGAGTTTTATACAAAGATAGTTGTAAATAGGATGCTCCTCAGGATCTGAAGATCTAGCACAGAGTTCCAGACTCAGCTCTGGTAGCAGCACTTTCCAGCAGGTTGGTGGACGCAACATCCCTGTGATAATTTTAGCTTTAGACACTTTTCACCCTTTTTTTTTTTTTTTTTTAAATTTTACTGAGATATTGAAAATTTTTAGAGAGCTTTCCCTAAGGTGAGCCCTGAGTGGGCTCTACTGATGGAACAAAGTCCTAAATCAATGAGTAATGTGCTAAGAAAGAGGTTGTATGTACACGTGCTTTGTGGGTGGCTCAGAGAGAAATGATGCTGTTGCTTATACAGAGATAAAAGTGCAAGAAAAGAGATAACAGATGACCTGAAGGTAACCATCAAGCAAGCAGCTCAGAAGGATGAGAGTAATGCAAACACAGTTCCATTTGATAGAGGCTGCTTTATTAAAAGCATCTGGCACACAGAGAAATGCGATATTTTGGCACCATCAGAAACTTTATCAAGACCAAGCCATGTAAGGCTGTGTTGGTTGTTATTTATAGCATCAGCTTAGAGGGGGTATGGAAATTATACCAGGAACCTCATTAGTTTCAGCATGAAAGCCATGGCCAGTCTTGCTGCTCCAGTGACTGTGTTCATTCCATAGTGCAGACACTGCAAGCAGTCAGGGAGAAATCTCAGTGCCTTTCAGCTTTATTATAGAAGAACTACATGTGAAAATGGAGAAAAAAGTGGCAAGAACTTGCAAGGTCTGTTATGCATTTTGTAGAACCATGTATACATACTGACATGCCTGTCAGCTAGCCTCCAAGGGAAAGCAATTTTCTATTTTCTTCAGAAATCAGTAATTTGAAAGGGGAAATTATCTAGAGATAAAACTTTAAAAATCTTTGTTTTTTGTCTTCAGAAGAAAGCATAATACAAATTGAAGCAGTTGAGGGAGGCCACTAACAAATGTGCAAGTTATCTATTGTGCGCATTCACTGCTGTGAAATCTGGCATGAAGTTGTTTTAATTGTAAGCCCCTTATCAGTTTAAGAACTTTCTAGTCTTGAAAGGCACTTATTTTCTTTAGCTGGGTCACCTGATACCCAGCCAAGTAAAAGAGATGTCAGATTTATTGTTTAAAGAAAGATGTTGCCAATTAACTACATAATACAAACACCAACTTAGAGGTGTTAGAGCTCTGACATGCCTTCTTTTCAGAACATGGGTATCTGCTGCGTTTTTATTCTGACTGCTTGAAGTGCTCGAGGGTTTTGCTTCAGAGCATCCTCATTCAGGCCTGAGCAGTTGGTGCTGTCACACTTGTTCCTTTCTAGAGCCGAAAGAGATTTAGATTCCAAGTATGGGTATGAGGGCTTCAGCCCTTTGCATGCCTGCAGACTGCATTGCTGGAGAATGGACAGAGAGGATAGCCTGAAATGGAGGGGTCTCAGTCTGTGTAAAGAGAAGAGCTGCAAAAATGTTATTGAAAAGAAGAATCATAGCTTGAATTGCAGAATTTCCCCACTTTGCTTGCTACTACTTATTGTCTACGTTTAATAACATCTCCAGATTTTTAAAACTCGAGACCTTATGCAATCCTACTTTAATCTATTAGTTTTATATCAGGTAGATGAGTGGAAAAAGATGTGCAACAGCACTGTAGTTTGAAAATCCTCATTCCTGTGGGTACCTGTTAATTTTCAAAGGTTCCACTTCAAGCTCCAACTGACTAAATGGGATAAAAGTTAACAATTGGAGAGTTTTAAGTATCATATTTTAGCCAAATCAGAATTACTTATTTTTTAAATTAAGCTTTATCTTACATTTTGTACAGGCTTTAATACATCTCATTCGCTAGATTATTTGTTGGTATCAACCCAGGTAGTAAAATATAGACGAGAAACAGTTATGTCAGTAACTGAAATGTTTGATGCCAGCTTTCTCACTTCTGTCTCCAGTTTGCTGCAGCCATTTCTAATTGCTTTATCTCCTAACTTTTCTCCTCTGCGGATTAATTACCCAGGAAAACATATGCTGACAGCCTCACTCATCTTTTCAGCTATATTCTGCTGAACCAGTGCCTCTACCCAATTTTTTTTCCCCCGGGCTGAATGTCACCTTAGTACATTCTCTTATCTTTGGATATTACAGGTAATCTGAAAAGTGTAAGACTTGGATATGCTATATTCAGAAGTGATTTTTGTACGTGAATTCTTGTCCTCCTCTTTAATAACACACTAACCTACTTCACCCTTTGCACTAGTTCCCTTCCAGTCTGTATAAGAATTAATTTGATCTACTATAACATACGTAAGAATTGCAGCTTTAAAAATTATTCTTAATAATTCTTTCCCCTTATATTAAATATGAGATAGCCAAACAAAGCATATCCTCAGATGGCTGAATGGTATAATTTTTCTCACTGCCGGTACAGAGATCCTCCTGTGTCATTTATCTACAGCATTGTTTCCTCTCCTTCACATTATTACATTTGCAGACTAACTTGAGGATTCATAATAGGAATTTTTTTTTTTTCCTGAGGAATTACCTGCAATATACATTTGTCTGTAACTCCTGAAGAATGTCTCTTATTTCCTGATGACGTTTTAGGCTGCTTGGTTTAAAATTAGACTCACGCAATCAGAATCTTCTACCCCCAAAGTCCTAAATCTCCTGTAAGATGTCAATAGATGATTGAAGTGAAGTAATCTTATGCTTTCTGGGCCACAACAGTTGAAAAGGGAATCACCTTGCTATTCTCAAATGAGCTATTAAATAATGATAGAGGACTGCATGGTTTTGCATGATTTCTAGCAGCTGCACTTGAAGTGTACCAGACAGACATTAAACATCCTGTGCCTCCCATTTGTATAAACATTGGTTTGGACATCAGTAGGCTCAGAAGTCTTCAAAATCCTCAGTAACCACCTAGCTACCGTTAGAAATTTGAAGTATAAGCCTAACTTCAGGACATGAGTGACCGTTGAGAGCTGTGGGTTCAGGATCATGCCCAGGCTATGACTAACACCTGAGCTGGCAGCCAGAGGGATGCTCTGCACACATCGCTCAATAAGGGTGGAGGGACAGGAGCAGAATATCAAAAGGACTACTAGCAAGAACCAGTAGCATTACATTTCTATATCACAAGTCATCACTCCCTTTCACTACTCAAAAATTTAACAGGAATACAGAACCATGGAAAAAGAAGTTTCTGTTTTCCTAGAAGAAAATTATGTTTCCTACATGAATGTTTCTAAGGTTTCAGTATCACCTATTTTGGATTATTTAAGGGTACCCACTGAGAAAAGGGTACTCAAGTTAGAAAAATTGTTACTTTCCATTGACTCTATGAAAAATGAGTTTCCTTAGGTAGGTGCTGACAGTTAAGATATGAATATCTCCTTTGTAACTTAAGTATCTGTTTGAGTTTGATAAGGGAGAGAGCAATATTGTTATAACTTGGAGTCCAGAAGCAAGAGTTAAGGATGCAAAATAATCACAATTATTATGTAGAGGATCTCATAGACGTAATGACAGATAAGGAGTGAATTTGATGAAGTACAGAGGGGAGGAAATGCCATTAGGCATATAGGAGATCTAGGATAACATGGTGAAAAGGAAGAACTTGTCTGAAGAACAGAGGAGTGTCTGGCAAATGTTATTGAACTGGAGTTTTTCTGTCCATCTTTGGGTAGAGAAGAGCCAAAGCCCAGAGCAGGCACTGGTAAGGACTGCCCAGAAAGAAGAACTGGAATGGAAAAAAATTGTGAATTACTTTCCAACTGTCCCAAATTCCTTTATTAGTAAAGTGGAGTGCTCTATATCAATCACCTTGGATTGGTGTGGAGGTGATGAGGTAGTGTCTAAGCTTCAGCATGTCTGTAGCAGCTTACATGCACACTCAAGATGAACCAGAGAAAATGAGAGATGAGTCTCCATATTTCTGAAAGAAAGAAAAGAAAAGAAAAGAAAAGAAAAGAAAAGAAAAGAAAAGAAAAGAAAAGAAAAGAAAAGAAAAGAAAAGAAAAGAAAAGAAAAAAGAAAAAAAAA
>NW_024884475.1:9456626-9546824 GCF_019232065.1 Centrocercus urophasianus | reverse complement strand
AGGAAAGGAAAGGAAAGGAAAGGAAAGGAAAGGAAAGGAAAGGAAAGGAAAGGAAAGGAAAGGAAAGGAAAGGAAAGGAAAGGAAAGGAAAGGAAAGGAAAGGAAAGGAAAGGCATTATGCTTAATTACTGAATTTTCCCCAATTTGCCTACCAGCAGTGAGCCATTGTAAGAACATAAACTCATTGTCTCTAGAGAAGACATTACCAGGGAAGCAGCTGTGATGTTTCAATGAAGCATCTAAAATTAAATCACAAAAAGCTGTCTAATTTCTTATTTTCCCATTCCAGTAAAGCCTGTTTTCTGGTTCAAAAACAAAACATCTTGAATGCCCTCAGCTTTACATGACCTACATTCCATGCATTAAATAGTCTCACCCTGCCCCCCACCAGTGACAGACATCCAAGGACTAGATGTCAATAATATTTTCCCAGAAATAGGGATGATGCATGTCTGAGTCAGGGAAGGAGGAACCAAAGGGTGTATAAACAATGCAGACACAGAAGGGAGAAAATGATGCAAAAGAGAATTTGCCTGAATTTCTTGTCTTCATAATTTTACATGCATTCTGTTTTTCAGTGTCTAAGTGTTATTATCTGTTCTTCAAAGATTTGGAAGCATGGTAATTATTACTTTACCATTTAAAATATGTAGTTAAATTAGGCATTTTATTTGTCTGTTTACTTATTTATTATAATTCTTTACTGTATAAATTGATCTGAGCCATTGTTTTTGATATAAGTACCTCACGTATGTGATACAATTCTATTTTTTTTATCTGAGTAGTTATTAATGACTTTTGTTAGTATGACATATGAAGATTTTAATTCTAAATTAGGTAAATATTATTAAAACATTTTAGCAGTGGTATTACTGAAGAAGAGACAAAGAGATTTAAAGATAGGACAATTTTTAGGACTACCCAGAACAACCAACAGTGTAGTAGATTGACATCAAGGAAATCCCTTGTAAGTGTCTCAGCCCACTTTTCTGTCTTGATCCATGTGATTAAGATCTCAATTTGGGATATTTGTCTTTCTTAGTAGCATGAGATAGTATGAGATTAAAGATAATGATTCAAACACAGTTTTCAGACTGTTGTTTTATAGATGAACCCAGATAATGGCTATAGAGGGTACAGGAAGATAAAGGTGCTTTTAGATGAGTATTTTCCATTTGCAGACTATGCTCAGAACTCACTCTGTGCTGGTAAGTTCCATTCAGTGATAAACTGACAATCTTTTTTGGTTAGACTGACTCATGGTTGCACAGTTGTAGAATCTTAATTCTTAGAGGCTTCCAAGACAAATTTGTAGAAGGCTGTGGGCAGCTTGATCCAGTATTGATGCCCACCTTTCTTTCAATGGGAAGATGGAGAAGAATACTTCAAAGATCCTTTACAATCAACATTTCTATGATTCTAGAATAACTAATGTTGTTGAGAGAAGCTGAAATAGAAATTTCATTTCTTCCGGTGAGGAATTTGTTACACTTAGGAGTGTAACTGGAAAATGTGGATGGATCTAGTAAAATAATATTTGTCTCTGCAGTCTCATTTGTGTTAAGGACGATCTACAATAGATTGAGCTAGTTTAGCCAGTTCAGCCTTGAGCAAATCAGTTGCACAGGCTTCAGTGGAATATGCTGGATGGTGTCAGCAGGCAGATGGAAAAGTGTTTAATCAGAACTGCAAAGTGGGCAATGCTCCAGCCAGTGTTTTGATGTGACTGCTGTAGACGGCATTTATGCTTCCTATTCTGTGTCCAAAAGATGGGTATTTAAACTGTGTAATATGTTCTGTAAATATTCTGGTTGTCATACTTGATAAGTCTTTGGGCTATGAATTTTTTGCATAGTTTACTATGAAGACTTTGGTACCTATAGACACTGCATTCTTAGTTCACTGATCCCACGAGTACAAATAAATGTATATGAAATACATAGGCTCCCTTTGAACAGCAGGGGGAAAATTAAGTTGGAAAATACATAACGTGTGTTGAGCGGGGAGAAGATTGATGTTAACCAATAGGAAAAACTAAGAACAGAGTTTTTATACGTTATGAACACTGTCCCCCTCCAGAGCACAGGCCCTGGATTGAAGCCCGTGCAATGGTGTATCTATTCATTTTAGAGACTGGTGTCTTCTATGGCTAGACAATTACATCTGTTTTTTGAAAGGATAAGACTCTTTTTCTTTTATAAGGAGTCATGAAGATGAAAGTGGTGCTCTTTTTCTATATAATAATATGCTTTAAGGACTTACAGGGAAAATGAGAGACTACTGGTCCAGATAGGCATTGAATGTAAGGTATTTAACCATATTGTTCATAAATGGTCTCTGCTGTGGAGAGCTGGAGCTTTCGCTTTCCTTTTCCACTGTGCCAGAAGGAATCTACAGTCCAGAGGGAACAAAGAGAGAGAGAGATACACATCTTGCATTTAGTGCAGAGGTGGAGAGCCTTTCAGTATAGCTAAAATTTGCACTAAAAGTTCTTTGAACAGAGTAAGGGAAGATAAATTCTACAAAATGCACATTGAGTAATCTGTCCTCTTTTTTTTAGGATTAGGATTTTCTTATAATTAGAAATCTCTCAGAATTAGCTGCAGGAATTATTTTTTTCTGTATGGTTTAAGTGATGGGATTCAGCAGGTCAAGTTGATGGTTGGACTTGGTGATCCTGAAGGTGTTTTCCAACCTAGATGGTTCTATGATTCTGTAAGTTCTTTCCTGGCTGTACTCTAAATAGTTTGCTTAAATCTACGCTGTTTAAATGAAAGACTGAATCCATATCACCTTAGCCTAGCCTACAACCTTATTACAAAGGCATTGCTACTCAAACACATAGTACTACTTTAATAATCAGCCTGCAGGCGCTCAGGCTTGTGGGTGATTTCCTCCTCTGATAACTGTTCCCAGATTTCCACCATTTCAGGAAAGTGCAAAGGTTTTCCTATGAAAATCCCAAACCAACGGTGCTCAATCAGAGAGCCATCAAGTAACTGAAACCTTTCTGTTGAGCCTTAGTGTATGAAGCTTTGGAGAAAGTAAAGACAAAATATAAGCTGTTTTGCTCAAACCTTTCTCCTATAAGCTAGAGGAAGAATTAACCTGCATAGAGCTGAGTTTTCTGTATTTAGTGCTAAATGAAAGGGAAAGCTTTGCTCCCTGGAGGTGTTCAAAGAAAAATGTAGATCTGGCAATGAGGGACGTGGTTTAGTGGCCATCATGGAGACAATCTGATAGTTGGACTAGATGATCTTAGTGGTCTTTTCCAAACTTGATGATTCTATGATTCTATATCTGTAGATACACACAGAATATGTTAATATGCTTCTAATAAATATATAGACAAAAATCAGGTACTCAAATCCTAGAATATTATTCTTTATACACAAATATTTTTCTTCTACTGATATTCAGCTTTTCCATAGGCCCATTACATCATTATGTAACCAAAAGGTTTAACTAAGGCCTATTATTTTTCTTCTTCTTCTGAATTTTGGTCTGGGTACTATTATTTTGTTATTTATTATGCTGAAGGCCATGTACTAGCTGGAGGTTAGTGTTATAAATGACATGAATGGATTGTGTGTTCAGTACAAAATCAATCAATCAATCATGTCTGAGCAGCTTTCAGCAATAAAAGTTTGAAATAATGTGGAAGAGGCATTTTTTGACACTTCATCTAGTGATGATCCAACTGTGGTGACAAATAAAACCACAAGAGAAACAATAATCAACTTTTTGGCAGAGTGGGCAGTGCCATCTTAAACTACCTTAACCACTTTTGGCCAGGCGTGCTTTTCCATGTCTTTTCTTGTAAAAGAAATCCAGATATTTAATTGTATGTCATTGCTGAACTCAGCAGGGTACTGTCAAGTGGCTTAATAATTTATAGCAGAGGTAAATTGACATCATCCATAGAGACAAGCTGCAGAAGAGGAAAATACACATAAATTACCAATGAGTTTCACAGCTACTATCTGGCAACAGAGAAGGATGAGGCTTGGGAAGCTGGGTGACCATTGCAAGGTAAAAGTAATGCATTATGACCCCTTGCTTCTCACTTCGTCTCTCACTTTCTCCAACATGTTCCTATGACCGCATTGATTCTCCTGGGCTTATTATTCCATGTAATACAGACAGTTTTGATTCTCATTCTCCAGCAAAGATTTCTAACTTTGTTCAAGCATTTTCAGACTTTCATTCCCTTCCCTGGGCTGTTTGTCTCCTCTTCCAGTCACCACAGACAATTTCTCCTTTGTTTCTTCACATTCAAGTTCATATTTCCTCCTCACCTGTATCATCTGTTTTTTTCCCCTACTAAAAAGTCTGTGCTCCAAAAAAAGGGAAATTTGGAGATGACAGGAACCTGTTTCTTCCAAAAGCCCATTATTATGAAAAAGTTAAGTGGACAGTTGGTGCTATTTAGCTTTTAAAAGTGAAGCTGAGCCTATTTAAGCTGTGATTTCATAGAAATTCGTATCTTGCAAAACTTTGTCTAGATTTGCTGAAAAGCAGTGAAAACATTCTCTGTAAGAAGGCCTTCATTTCACCTTGTTTCCAATGCATATTGTACTGTAGATTTGCAAGCTCTCTGAAAAAATGTTGGTATACTTTTAAAATCACAAAGAATATTTTATTTTCCCCATTTTATTCTTAGAAGCAGCTGAACAGTTACACAATTTTGGCTGATACTTTCCTGTTAAATTCAGCCTAAGGCTAAATTTTCCATGCAACGTGTAAAATTTCAGCACGAATTGTTCAGGTCTGTCAATGCTATCAGCTGCTGAATAAAGAGTCTTATAAGTGGAAGCGTTAGGAAAGTTTAATAGTAGGCAATGCTACGAACTCCGCCTATAATATATCTTAAATCTACTATTAGGTCTATAAATTAGATCATAGTAAAAGTAACACTATAACAATAACAAACATTTTATATAGAATCTGAAATGCTATGAAAAGCTTTACATACATAAGCTGATATATAAATTTAGATTCTGATCTGATCCCCCTAAGAAGAGGCGGAAGTCAAAGCATTTCACATTTGGTCTGATTACCACAGCAGCCTGTTGGCTAAGCTTCATTACCTTGATCTTCTAAACAAAATTTCCATGGGAGTTCCTGCACTCTGCAGTTCATGCCCTGAAATCTCTGCTCAGCCATTACGTGGACCAACTCCCACTGAAGTCAAGCTTCCCTGAGAGAGTACTGAGCAATAGCTGAATAAGAGCCTCTGTATGTAGAAACATTTTTGCTGTAACTCTAGCTTTGTACTATAATTTCTATGATATTTTATATGATAAGGGAAATCAGGATGAGGGTGTGTATGTGGGGGTTGGAGCAAGGGAACGGGTAATAAGTAACATCTAACAGACCTAATTTTTTATCAGTTACTTCAAAGCAGCTGTTAAAGGGATGAAGAAAAGAGAACAGTTTTCTTCAGACAAATAGGTCCACCAGTGTTTCCCAAAATTTATGGACAGCTTGGACAAGCAAAAGGAAAAAAAAATTAGGGATCAGACCAGGATTTTGTTCATAGACAAAGCTGGTAGATAAACCAACAACATAATAACGGGCCTCCCTCTGTCTTTCTCCCACTTTCTCAGAGAGATTGGTCAAAGATAATTAAATGCCCTGAAATTAGCATATTGAAACCTATCTCTCTTAGCTGCTACAACTTTCTCATCATACTTCAAGATCTACCAGGAAGCTAAGGCACCCTCCTGTCTCTCATTGCCCCAGGCCTGAAGTAGCCAAATCATCTTTCTTCTAACAAGTTCAGCTAATCTGAGGTCCTGGTTTCACCTGAGATGCTGCTAATAGCACACATCAGTGTTTTGGTAATTGCTGAATGACGGAAGCCCATCCAAGGCCAGACCATTCAGTGGGGAAGAGCCATTGCCTTTATGATGTAGAAGCAGGGGTTGGAATGGAGCTAGGACAACTGGTCTGAATTAGGCAGGAGATTATTCCCTACCAGGTGACAGCATGTGGAAGACCATAAAGGTTTGGGGAGTTGCTTGGGTAGTGTTTAGGTGTTAGCTGTTGGATTGTGAAGGCTTAGGTGGTGAGGGATTATGTTGCTGGAAGGACATCAATCAGTGAGCTATTATTTTGTTAGATGAATATCAGACAGCAAGTGATAATTGCACTGTGGATAATTTCTGCCACTGGGCTGCATTCTTACACTTTCCAGGAGGGGTGATGTGTTGTTATTTTCTTCTGCTGCAGAGTTACAGCCTTTCCTTGCTTAGGTTTAGAGCTCTTGCACTCTGTTATGTATCAGATTTTTCAATACCCTCCACTTCTCAAAAAAGATGGAAATAAACAAAGCAGAGATGGATTTTCAGTAAGAAGAAAGCTTAACCACATGTCTTACTGTTTATTAAAGAGTAATAAAAAATAATAAAAGTAAAAAAGGTGTAGTGGGGTGGAGTAACTTTAATATATGAAGACCTTTGAGAGTAATTGTTTTTGTAAAAGAATCCTTTGAAAAGAGGAAAATTTAATCCTTAGAGCACAACAAATCTGTATTGAATAAATCAAGGATAAGCATACTAAACTAAATCACCCTCAGAATGCCAACTTTCCTGAAGGTATTTAGAAGACAAATACCAATATAAATGAACTACATTTTTAATAACATAGATAAATGGACCTTAGGATTGTGATTTCTTGAGAAAAATTTATAAAGGCAATTTTATGCTGGCTCCTTGGCATAATAATAAAGTAGGAGGTCTCTACTGATGTATACAAAAGGCATATGAGTATTCCCGAATGCTAGAATGTCTTCAACCTGTCAGGCCTATTTCCCCTATTCTTGCTGTTCTGGGAATGCTGGTTTTTAATACTGGTTAGGCTTTGTGTTCTTCTCAAACTGACATCTCTGGTAAAACGGAGTGGCAGGATTAATATACAATAGGAATTCAGAATATGTGCTGAATCTGGACTCTATAATAGCATGGCAAGGAGTCTTATTTTATAAATGAATTAAAAATGACTTGGATGACTATACTTTCAAGTAGGTTGGCAAGCAGACAACTGAACATAAATCAAGATTAATGATAATGGCAATCTACCAATTTGGAAGGGAAGATGAACATAAGGAGTATTGTAAAAATTGGTGCTAGGCCCAGCTTTACTAAAAGACATTATTTATTGTGGTAATGGAAAATGAGGAACGCTGAAGTCAAAGCACTTGCCAAAATCTGAGGAAGATGGAGAAGTCATCTTGCCTGTATCCAACTATCTGAGCACTCCTTCCCTAGAATATGAAAATATTCTAAATTCTCCTGATAAAAATGGAGAGAAAAGGTAACTCAAACAAGAAGTGACCAGGCTGAGAGCAAGGATGTACTGTCTGGATGCAACTTTGTATAGACTTACAGAAACCACAACCAAATGTAGTACTTTGATAACTGAAGTGCTTCCAGAACAAATAAATAAGATAAAATTGGTAAAGGGTTAAATTAAATTTCCCATTTGATTTGCTTTGCACTATGACACTCAGCTGGAGAAAAATGTTTTGAAATCTCAGCTTTAATAATGAAGTTTTAACAAGGATCAAAACGTGAAAATGAACTTTTAACAATAAATATATCCAGTATCAAATGCACTAGGATTTCATATTAAAAATCAGAAAGGTATTAAATTTCAAAAATAATTTTAAAAAAGGTTGAATTTGAAGAGCAACAGTATTGAATGAGAAGTCAAATGTTTAGGTCAACAAATCGTACTGAAAGTGTTAGAATAATTAAGTTTGGCTGTATGGTGAGTAAGAGGGAATAGAAAACCCACTAGATATTTATTTAAAGATGAAAACAGTGTGGGGAGTGATAGCCCAACAGACATGAGTAAGGAGGATGAACTCAGCATAAATATGAGCTGACTATAAAAAGAATTGCTTAATAATAAACATATTTGGCTGAAATATTTTGCAAGAGAGAGAATGAAAGTTCAGTAAAATCAGGCTTTTTAATTATCTGTTTAGTTTCATTATTTTCAACTAGTTTTATGAGAAAATGAGAGCGCATTATGGAGTGTGTACTTCTACTGTGCCTGTGGCATGGGCAAATTAGAAATTAAATTAAATATGAATGTGGCCCTCTAAAGATGAAACAAAGAATATGTGTTCAAGAATGGTACTGCAGGAAGTTTTGATCGTACTTGGGTTTGCCCAAGGAAAAATGAAAGATAGGAGGCATAATGAAATTAACAATAATCTAGTGGTGAGTACCTTCCCTGAAAGATGGGAAGACACTTCCAATTTTACTGCATTTGAGGACTGTACATCCTATTTCTACAATATCCATAGCAATAAACAGCTTACAGTTAGAAGTGGAACCAATGTCCAGTGTTGCAAAGGAATTCTTTAAACTTAAAAAATAACAATATTCACTTGGCCTAGTGATTCTTTTAGAACTTATAAAAAAAAAAAAAAAAAAAGTTATCTGGCTAGAGTGGTGCATGAAGTCATTCTCCAGCAGTTCAATGTTTAGATCACGTTCCTGGGACACGTGTATTTGATATGCTTTAGGCTAAGAAAACAATTAAAAGTAAGTGCTTCATAGTTTGTGTGAGTGCTCTGTCCACTGCATTAATGGATGACAAACCAACCATAGAACTGCTAAAACCTGTACTGGCATTTCAATGAAGAACCTTCTCCAGTAGATGTGCTGCAAAAATCTTTAATATATAAGAGAGTATATGTGCTGTCTTCAGGGGTAACAGATGTGTTGGACTTTTCTGCATTGTCAGTGCTAGAGAATATGTGGGGTGTACTGACCAGGTTTATAAGTTACTGATGCAAATGAAGGCACCAAAGGGCCACCATTTGGGAGTTAAGCACTTACATGCAACCTCTATCCCACATCTGACTTTTTAGCACTTATTCTGAAAAGCATGATGTGCTGACAGCTGCGTCTGCCTCAAAGTTCACTGTAGAGGATAGTTCCACAGTCAATAAAAGGTCCAGAGCTGGCTTTCAGGAAGTGGACGTGGAGAATTTATATCTCTGAAGGCTACCTATCTACACCAACTTTGTTATTAATCCTGAAAGCTTTGTATTTGTCTGGAAACTGTTTGCTTTGAATAAATGGAGGAGTTTTGGACTATATTTCCACCCACACCAGAAGCAATTCCCTGCACTGTGGGGTAGTCCATTAAATAACACAGAAATCCTGTTCGTAGTTTAAGATAAAATAAAACAAAAAGACTTTTGCTTTTTGTAGTTCTGATAGAATTTTTACTGACTGTACATAGGAGACTATGTCACTTTTGCTGTAAAAATCTGCAAGCCGTGAATAACATCAGTGTCAGAGATAAAGAGGAAAGGGCGAAGTCTGAAAAGGTGCTTAAACCCCAAACATAGATTCTTGGAGCTTCTCCATATCTTTCACAGGAATTGGATTCCCATCAGCGCAGATTTCTAGATGTCTATATTTCTAGAGTTGGAAATATGGATTTATTTCAAAATCCTGATAGCAGATCAGCATTTGAGTTCTCATAGGGCTCTCAGGCTGCAATAGTTCTGTAAGTCTCTGTCATGAGGTCCCTGTCCCATGTTTCCTCCTGATCTGAACATGTTTCAACTCTGTGCAGAGCAAATCATAAGGAAGAGGTGAAATCTCTTTTAAATCCTTGACAGAGTACTCCAGGGGTGAAAATCTTCCACTGCTTAGCCAACTCAGCCATCCTTGTTTACACATACCTGTTCTCACAGAGGTCATTGAAGCCTTTCCCATCTGCAGCTCCTGTCAATCTTTTGTGTATACTTTCTTTCAAAGAGCAAGAGCATGTCGAAGTGCAAGTTGGCTCATCAAAAGGGATTCAAACCATTGGGCTTCTGCTGGGTTTTGTGATGGAGTACCGCACTGTGCAGAGCTATTGAAAAAACACTCGATTGTGGAGCAAAGCTGTGCAAAAATTGTCTGTTGTTACCTGATACCTATGTGTAAACAATACATAGCTATCTTATCTACCTAGATGAGTGCCTTGATGGTGTTGATATTTGTCAGTGAGAGGCATCTTCATTTAAGGGGCTTTGTGAGAAGAGTGATGGGTCTACCTGGGCCAATTCCAGCCAAAAATTATTCTTATGGTGATCGAACCTCCACACGGCAATGCAGCAATTAGTGTATAGGCCGATGTTGGAACTGAAAGCACAAGATTTGATCTAGGTTCTTTAAAGTTTGGGAAGTTTCAAGTCCATGCATCCCTAGCAAATAGTCATACAGATGTCCTATCTGTTGGTTTTAAGTTTCTGTTTCCCTCTTTTTTTCCTACATCTTAATAAAAAAAAAATAAAAAAAATAAAAGAAACTTTATTACTTATATGCATTAACTATATTATAAATTTTATATGCAGCCCAAGACAATTTCTCTTCACTCAGTATGTCAGACAAATCCAAAGGGTGGATGCCCACAGGGGTTGTGCTAGAATGAGTTAAGGCACTCATACAATAGTGATGTGGAAAAAAACCCAAACCTGGTTCTTTAAACAGGCATGAGTAGTCCATGGCTTTCAATGTCCAGGGACTACCTATGTCATAGGTCAACTTGGGATGGATGTTTATAAAGCACTTTCATAGGCTCATATAGCCCATCATAGCCTCAAATGCCTGCAGGCAGCCATCCCACTGTCTGCAGGGTGTGTTAAAGTGAATCTGAAGAAGTGGAAATTGGAACAGCATTCTTTGGGTGGGTGGGTCTGCTTGTCACCAGCTTTTGGCAAGGTATATGCTGTTTCTGGCCTGTGCCTGCCTTCCAGTTTGGATTTTTAGACAATGTGTTCTTGTCTCGGATCTTCGGATATCGCTGGTGTTTGATGTCGTTACCAATGATAAAAATGGCTCCCTTTTTTTCTGTTAAAGACCTGTTGTTTTAGTCTGTCTTGCTCAAAACACGTATTTGCTTTTCTGAATGGTCCCTAGAATGTACCTGGAAGCTTTTAAAGTGAAAAACCATTTGCCTCTCTTTAAGTCATGCCACTCCACTATTTGCAAAATGTAATTTCCATCTTATGCTTGAACCTTCAAACCTCCTGAAATAAAATGCTGAGAAAGATTTACGAGTCACCAAGGCGTGAGTTAATGTGCTGATAGCTATGGAATTTCAGATGTTCAAATAGAAGTACTCACAGCTGCAGCAGAAATTTTCTAAGATGCCAAAAAATCCTAGAAAATAACCTTCCTAACAATAGCAAATGAAGGTTTGAACATTATGCTCACGCTTCCTTGTTTAGTAATTTAAGCAGATCTTACAATAAGCAAAACAAATGATTTTGGAGTCATCTTAATATGCAAAGATATTTCTGAGGATGGAGAAAGCAAGGGAGGGTGAGATGGGCCTTTCTGCCTGCTCTGCCCTGGGAAGTCTCCTGACCATGCACACCTGCTTGCACCTGCCCCATAGAATAATTGCCAACACATCCAAAGGTCTCTGGGAAGTCTCTTGCTGGCTTCCATTTGATCAAGACTTTCCTCAGCTTCTAGGCACAACAAATGTAGCAAAACAAACCAGATCCTGCCTTAAATATCTGTTTGAAATATCCCATTATTTTAAAAGATTATTTTACTTTAGGCAAGGACTGCAACATCAATTTACTGTTAAAAATAATGGAAGATTCGATACAATGAAAAGCTGAATTATGAATGTGTTGCATGCCAAATCCAACTTCTTTTTGTTCATGTAATGTTATTTCAAGGCATTAAATGGATCATACCATACACTGCTTTCTGCAGAAAACAGAGAGCAATCTGTTTTTATATGTTTCATCTTTGAAATAAGAAGAGAGATTAAAATTTACATGAGTACTCGCAAAAGGAATCAGGCAATGCTTAGAATCATGAGACTGGGGTTGCTTAAGAATGTTATTGTTTTTCCAATGTATATATGCTGGCATAATGCTGGTTTGGAGAGAGATAAAAATGTATATTAATAACAAGGTTTTTTTTACTGCTGTAATTCTTCCTCTGGCCAAAATCATATATACAAGTGCAAATGTAAACATAAAAGCATAGCTATGTTTATACCACTGCCAGGCTCAGCTGAAGATGGATAGTGCTTCGTCTAGGCAAGTGTAAGTCTTTCATCTCTTCAGAATGCACCAAAATGACACCCACCTAATACCTTAATGTTTAGAAATCTGAACATTTTTTGTGAATGAATTATAAATCATGTTTTTCTTCCCTACATTTGGGGAACAATCCTCAAGTGAACATGTTTCAAGAGATGATTTTCTTCCAAAAGAGGCATTGGAAACACTCAATTTTTGTGCAGTGCTTTCAAAGGCAAGTTATGGCAAGTGTGCCAAGTGTTTGATGTTGGTAATCTGACACTAGTACTTACAGATGCGTTGTTTGTGATCTGATTTTGGATAAAACAAGCATAGCCATGTTTTGCTGAATCTTTTATGCTTTAGCTCTTTAGGGAAAAGACAGCAATGGACTTCAGTCAATAAAACTCTATTCTATTTCATTTGCAGCCAGATAGCCAGCTGAAGGATAATGAATCAAGGACATTAAGATGAAAAAGGAAACACATGGATGTGAACTGGCACTTGCAGAACTGTAGGTCAGTACTGTCCTGTGAAGGCATAGCTTTCACCCAGCTGTGCTTCTGCACTAATACATGGCATTAGAGGAGGACCAGAAGCAACAAGATCATGAGTGTAAAGAGAAGCAGTGATGTGGCTCAAAGACACCTATAAAGAATCCATAATGACTGGACCTCATTGCCTATCTGTCCATGGCATTATTTGCAACTCAGACAACTAACTAATAGGTAAGGGAAATTGGGCAAAAATACATCTGTGAGTGGAGAAAATCGTCTTAGAAAATAATAGGAATTTTACTGCTATGAAATGCCTGAAGTGACCTTACTTTTGTTCTCAGAAGTGAATACATTAGACATGTACCAAATTAATTTCTTTTTAAATCGTGAGTCCTTGAAGGAGAAAAAGCAGTAACAGGTGTCAGATTTTCAAGGTCACTCAAAGTTCACTGAGATCTATGGATGCTTCTCTGTTCTTTGTCATGGGCTTTGCTTCAGCCTCTTAATGACTGCATGGACAATGCCTGTGCTTCCATGGTTCATTATATTGCTCAGTTTTCAACCCAAGATGGAATGAATGTGAGATATCAAAAAATCCTTGGAGAAATGGCTTTGGGACAGCATGTTACAAAATGTGGTTGTATATTTTCAGGCCTTCATAATTCAGTCAGTCAGTACGTGTCATTCCGAGAAGCAGCAGTTTAGTTAGGATGATTTCCAGTCTGCTGTATGTTTTCAGGAATTTGCTGCACCACATGAAAAATCAGTCTGTCATACGAGTAGAAGGAGTTTACTAGACATCACTGGGTGTGTGGACTTGGATAAGCTCTACAAAACAAATATCTTCCAAGGGATCAGCGACATCAGATGCTATTTGAACACTGATAAAACAAATGTGATAGTCATAAGTAGTTCGGAACAGACCACAATAAATTTTATATCTTGCAAAACAAATATCTTTGCAAGTGCAAATTCAGCATTCAGTTAAAGTCTGTGGTCACAATAAAGTTGTCAGTATTGTTTTTCTTTGTTTCTTTTTTTCCCTCCATGTTTGTTTCTTTTATTAAAAAGATATTTCGTATTCCTGAAAGACTCTTTTCATTCTCTGGCTATTTTTGAGATGTGCTGCTGCAAATATATTGCTGCGCTGATCTCTCAGCTTTCAAATTGTATTAAAAATAATTCTATATTTAAATACTGACTCAAATAGGACTCAGGACCACAGAATGATGGAGGTTGGAAGGAACCTCTGAGTCCCTCTAAATCATCCCTTGCTCCAGCAGGGCAACCCAGAGCAAGATGTCCAGGCCCATGCCCAGACAGCTTTTGAAGGTCTCCAAGGAGGAGATTCCACAAGCTCTGAATGGCCTCTGCCAGTGCTCCATCTCCCATGCAGTAAAGCCTTTCCTGGTGTTCAAAAAGAACCCCCTGTACTCCACTATGCTCATTGCCTCTTACCCTATCACAACGCACAACTGAAGAGAGCCTGGCTCCATACTCTTTTCCCCTTGTCTTTATATATTCATGGACATTGATGAGATCTCCTCAAACCTCCTTTTCTGCAGGCTGAATGATCCGAGCCTCTCCTCATAGCAGATGACTCCAGTCCCTTCATCATTGTTGGACCTTCACCATTATATCCATGCCCCTCAAGTACTGGGGACCCAGCACTCCAGATGTGTCCTCACCAATTTTGAGTAGAGGAAGAATCACCTCTCTTAATTGGCTGCTGACAACTTGCCTCCTTCAGCCAATAATACTGGTAGCCTTCTTATCAAGAAGGGCATGCTGCTGAGTGATGCTGAATTGAGTCCACTAGAACTTACTTTCTGTAGAGCTGCTTTCCAGTTGGGTGCTCCCAGCATGTCCTGGTGCCTGGGGTTGTTCCCCAGTCTGGCGCAGGACTCTGCACGTCTCCTGGTTGAACTTCACGAAGTTCTTGTCAGTCTGCTTCCCCAGCCTGTGATATCCCTCTGGATAGCAACACAGCCTTCTGGTGAATTGTTCATTGCTACCCAATTGCATACTGCCTGAAATATTCATGACGTTTTTGTTAACGTATCCTGTAAGTGACATACTGGTATGCAGAGTTTTATTCTTCAACCATTCATTTTGTTTGAGGTAGTAGCTGTTTGATGTGTGGCTATTTCAACCCAATGCTACTTTCCAAAATGCTTCTAATCAAATTGGATTGCCTTCTGATTTAAATAATTCTTCCCCAAGATACACTAGTGATCATTTTGTATTGTAAGTTTCATACTATTCTTACTTACTTGAAGAAACTGTTGTTACTTTCATATAAGCATTAAGACATTAGCATTTATCTTCTACCTCCTAGTCAGCTTGTATATACATGCTCCAGTAGTTTAATAGTTAGGACTGAGTTTGGATATACAATAATGCTGTGTCTGATCCTGTCTGCAGCTCTAACAGGAGATTTAAGCCCTATTTAATGGAGTAGCTAAATTAAGACTGAAAATCAAACTTCTTAATGAATTTATTAAACTTTGTCTTTTGCAAGACACGTATTGGTCTTGCAACACAGAATGAGGCTTGTGAGAGGTAAAGAACATTTATCACCACGTATAGGCACTGCAAACCACTGAGCATCAGAGCCCTCACACAGACTTTTCTGAGAGCCTCACTGGAGGACAAGGGATGTGTTCTCACCCCACTGGGATACATCACCTGGACTTGGAAGCATTTATAGAGAAAAGCTGAGCTAACAGCAAAACTTAGCTGTTGCCAGGATTAACAGCAGCTAAACAAGAGTTTTGTACATCACACATATGAATTTATTTTATTGCTTAATTATATCTGACTTTATTTGGAGCTATCCTTTAACTTTTCCACCTATCTTTTGCTCAGTGCTGGGGATATATAACTCCCTTTTTGTACCTTCAAGAGAGGTTTTGATATCTATGCTATATTACCTCATCCCTTCCATATTCCTGCCAATGGATGATTGTTCCTGGGAGAAGTACTTAGGACTTTGTGTGGTCCAGATTGGAAAGACCTTGGACACAGGAATCCCATTTCATTCTAGCAGTAGAAATGGTATTCCAGTTTAAATTTTCCTAACTTCATCCTATGAGAGCTCATCTAATTACACCAGCCAAGTGAGCCAAACCTAGTCTGGCCAAATTTGGACTGGATAAGTTCAAGTTTGATGAGTCTAATTTCCCTTGAACTTGGAAAAGCCCCATGCACGTGGCTGAGTGGTAAAGCTAAAACACTCCAGTAGTGTTGAATTGGGTTTCTGAGGCCCAAACACCTTCACATCTTGGCATAAATCTGAGTGAAAGCTCACAGCTTGGGTCTGTATCTCCATCATCTAGCCAAACTTTCCATCAGTTTAATTACTCTCTATACCAGCTGCTAAGAAATTTTTCTACTTACAAAACTGAACTGCATTTTTAGCAAGTAGAAAAACTGTTCTATCCATTGCAGCCACTGCTATTTACCACCAAGAGGACTGAATTTTATTTCTTTTTCCACTCCTTGTTTCTCTTCTTGAGTACAGGTACTTTTGAAATCCTCTGTGGCATACAGCAGGCTACATGCACCATATGCCAAGCGTTTTTGAAAGACATTTAGGTTTATGATAGGATGGAAACACTTCTATTTCAAATGTGCAGTTAGGGAATAGCAAGTTTTTCATGAAAATCTGAATAGTTGGGATAAAGATTGCAACAGACTAATACTCCTTTAATGTTCAGGCCTATTACGAAAATGTCTCTCATTCAAGGTGTGACCCTCTTGATTCTTCCCTTCACAGTCACAAATTACCAGCTAATAAGTCAAATGTCAATTGAGAAAAAGTACTTCTGCTCTACAAAGGAGCCCTTTTCTTCCCCTCTCCCCAAAAGCTGGGAAGAGTTGCTTGCGTTGTGACAGGTACTTTTGTAGGATAAATTGTTTGATGGAAATCAGCCCACACTTGGATCTCTTTGAGAGAAATCTCTCGAATAACAACTGTGTAGGTCCTGTAAAAACACCAGCCGGAATCAATAGCCTGCTGTCCTTAGCCATTCCCTTATCTCTGAGCAAACTAAAACTAGAGATAAATTACGGGGCTTCAAGTAACTATGTAGAGTACAGCATTTGAGATGGCAGTGTGTATTCAACAAGAAATGTTTTATAATTGAAAAAGAAAGAGTAGGAGCTAAATATAGACCGTTAGGAATTTGGAATTGGCAGTTTCACTGTGGTATTTATACTCATTTCCTTATTTGAACCAATACGAAGTGTTGTGTGTGAGTTCTTTTTTCTTTTCAAACTCCAAGCATTTCAGTGATCCAATACATTTGGTACACATCAGCATGGACAATCTGATAATTATGATTAAAAATCTAAAAACAGACTTTGCCCCCTGGACAAAACACTTGTGAGAAAGAAATCAAACTGGGTGTTGGTGAAATGCTGGCAGAAGGAACCACACATTTTTGCCAATTTATTGTCTTTTTGTTCAATTGTGTTAAGCAAGTCCTGTATGCTGTTACCTTTATTCTGATTGTAGAGACATAGGATTTGCTTCCTTCCATATTAATCTCAAGTGCTCAGGGACACTTTATATTGGTGCATATCTGTTTGCTGCCAGTCCAAGCTAGAAAACCATGTGTGATTTCCTGCTTTGAAAAGCTCCTGCAGAAATCTTTGTGATGCACTACTTTGCAGACACCTTCTCTTAATACTCCTGGGCAGACAGGAAGCAATTTCTGTAGGGCAGATGTTACTTACTCAACAAAGATGAAGAGCATGTTGGGTAAGACACGACCTGCGGATAGCCAGCTACCATTGGGTGATACAAAGCATGGCAAAACAGTTAACAGCAGAATGCAAATTGAAGTACCAATGCTTCTTAGCCTTAACACTGCTTAGTAAGACTAATAGTCACAGGCTTGTATCTGTCTAGAAGTTAGGAGTCTAGTCTCAGATAATTGTTTCCTTCTATAATGGGAGAAAGACAATTAATCTCATTTTAACACTACAATGTTTAGTCCTGCCTAATTTAAGTGTTCCTTTCTCTGCTGAAAAAGCCCAGATGCCAGGTCAGAGGCAGTTAAACCAGAAGTGAAAAATTCCCTCTCTGGTGGTAGAATAACCCATATAAACTTAGTATCAAAAATTTATGTGGAGCAATAATCAATTTGGAGGCATTCCTTTAAGAGAGGTTTTTATAATTTTTTTACTTCCAAAACAAACCATTTGGCTAAAAGTACAAGCACTGCTTCAGTTCAATTTAAAAAACAACAACATAAACAAGAAAGATTTTCATTAAAGACTACAATTACTGAATAACAGGATATGACTTTCTACCACATCCTATTTCTAACTGCAGGCTTTTTGAAAAATGCACCAACAGAACTGGTGTTATTGCCTCAGCTTGCTGGTAACTGAGCTTTCCAATGAAAGCAAGCTTAGCCTTTACCTCTCTATCAGGTCTGCCAATGGGTGAGTTCACAATTAAGTCAGGAGGGGCAAAGACATCACTGCATCATCTTCCAGCTCTTCAAAAAAAACAAAGAGCACATACTTGGCAGCGCTTTAATTTCTATGGTTACCGATGAATAACAGCACAGCTGGAGAACTGTTGCTACAACCCACTAGCAGAGATAATTTAAGAGGTCGCACTTAAGCAGATCCATTATAAAAACACTGCATTTTTTTTTTCCAGGGATAATAAAAGTGAAGGTTGTACTTTTTGGATTAGCATCAAGTATACTGGACAGATAGTCATAAATTTGCCCCCATTGCCATTATTACTTAGAAAGCAATAGGAAGAGGAAGTATGGTTCTTTAGTTATGATGCTAACCCCCCACTGGTGGCCTCTGGACAAAATCTTGACCCGGACTATGATTTTCTTGGGTTTCATCAGTCTCAGATGGTGATAGTAAAGAGGGAAATGTTCCAGGCAGTCCAGAGAGCCTGTCTGCCTAGGAGGACCTGTACCAAAGCTTTGTTTGCTATGAGGGGAACAGTGATGCAATTCTCTGGAAAAAGTAATGGTGTAACCCTGAATCAGAATGCTTTGGGAACTCTGACACAGACTGCTTGCATCTGCTGGGTGAAATGGCTGTTCTGTGTTTTTGATTTTGGTCTGTACATTCTTTTTTACCCCTTAGGATGCAAGTTTCACAGCCATAGTGGCATCACTGCAAAAAGCCTGCCTGTAAATAATTGATGGGTGGGACTGTAAGGGTCTTTTGGGCAGGAAAAACCTGTTATGTTGTTTTACACAGTGAACCATTCAGGAGGGAGATGAAGGCAAGATTCACTCTTCCTTTGGCCTGCCATGCCCTAGACATGGGTTTGGCTGAAGAAAATCTGTGCACGAAACAGACAGTAATAGAAAAAAACCTAAATATTTTTGTTCCTTTTGCACATTCAAAAAATAGCATGTGGTTAGGGAATGGAACAACTCCTATTTTATACACCTGCAAGTGCAATTGTAAAGGACACAGTTAAAAAAAAGATAACAGCTGTTAATAGACTGGACTTTTGAGTTGGTCCAAGGAAAGGAACTGTTGCTGTGAACGCAAGTGTTGCAGTTTTACATTTCACTCAGTGTGCTGTAGGATTACTATTAGAAAAGGCAAAGGAAATCCATGTAAGTCCTCATGCAAGGCTCCTCTTTCTACATGTTTTCTGCACGCACTGGAACAAACGCATCATTGAGAATAAAACCATTGACATCAGTGGAGTTTCACCTGGGACGGATTTGGCCTGCTTCTGCTAACTGCGTCATTACCCTGAAGCCACGCTGAACAATTCATTAGTGGCAGAGAGTTGAATTTCTGAAAGTGTGTGTAACCTAACTCTAACCACCAGCACAGTAGAAACTACTCTCAGTAGCTCCTCTGGGCAACCAAGGACACCACCAGATTGAATAAATAAATACAAACAGAAGATATTTTTCAATTAGCTTCACATCTGGAGTACTGGATATTTTTCCAGCTCTAAAGTCAAAGCACGTTTACAGACTATGAAAGACAGTCCTCTTCACTGTCACACATTTCTGATGATCACAGGGAATTTGACAGCATTAATTCTTTGTATAAGAGAGAGGTTTTCATTCCATGTCACTGCTTCCAAAGAATAAGCTCGTATGCCATTGGCTGCCTCATTTCTGAAAATTACTGATGAAATCTCTTTTTGTTGCCTCGGGCAGTGCTCCCCAGCAGTGTCCCAGCTCCTCCTGTGCCCATACTCTGCTCACAGCTGCCCTATCCTGGAGTTGATGCAAACTCATGAGCAGACAGCCCCATCTGTGCCAGCTTGTGCTGGTGCATGACAGCACTCCAAACTTGCTTAATTTACCAGCAGAGGTGCAGCGTGGTCTGAAATAGTACCCTTCAGTGGCAGTTACAGGTTGGATTTGTGTGCTTTTGTCTTCTGTTGATAATAAGTCTTTGAGAGGAATGGAATTGATTAATCTCTCTTGTGTTAGACTCTGGATGAGAGATTGTGTCCTAGTGAACTGGCAGTTTAAAACTAAAAAAAAAAAATCCAATACCCAGTACAGGACTTCAGTAAACAAATAACCCCTCAAACAATATTAGTTGTCACCTAAAGTTTCACGCATTGAGACATACTCAAATTAATCTGAAATGCTATTGCTTCCATCTTCTTCCTCACTCTCTGATTTGTGTGCATATTTTCACTCAGTAACAGCAGTTCAGGAGCAGAGAAAAGCTCCTCTATCAGTAGAATGCTTTGCTCTTTCATCCCATGATGACTGAAAAGGACAAGGCCCTGGATGGATATCAGAGGCTCATTTCTGGGTCTCACTGAGGCTGCAGATCTGGAGACATGCAAACGTAGATTGAAGTGCAAATGTAGATTTACAGGTGGCTTACCTAGCAGGTACTCCAGCTAATCATTGCCTTTCTTAGTCTTTTAGATCTTCCCACTCAGTAGGGAAACTCTCACTCCATATCTGAAACATGTAATGAAAAGATGCCTCTTTCCATTCTGATTCTAAAGGAATTTGAAGATGATCATATATACATCTATCTGATTAATAGTTAAGGCCAGGAGAGGCTGGGTCAGATGCCAAACCACTTTGTGACTGTAGGTCAACATGGAAGTTCTTCAGCTTGCAGCTTGACAAGGTATTACATAGGATAGAAGAATCACAGAATCATTTGAGTTGGAAGGGATCCTTAAAGGCCATCTAGTCCAACTCCCCTGAAATGAACAAGGACATCTACAGCTTGATCAGGTGCTCAGAGCCCCATCCAGCCTGACCTTGAATATCTCCAAGGACAGAGCATCCATCATCTCTGGGTAACTTGTTCCAGTGCCTCACTAACCTGATTGTAAAAAACTTCTTCCTTTTACCCAATCTAAATCTCTCATCTTTTATCTGAAACCATTTCCCATTGTCCTATCATCATAGACCCCGCTAAAGAGTCTGTCCCCTTCTTTTTTAAGAGCCCCCCTTTAAATACTCAAAGGCTGCTACCAGATCAACTTGGAGCCTTCTCTTCTCCAGGCTGAACAGCCCCAGCTCTCTCAGCCTGTCATCATAAGGGAGGTGCTCCATCCCTTCGATCATTTTTGTGGTCCTTCTCTGGACACAGTACTCCATGTGAAGTGTCACCAACACAGAGTAGAAGGGCAGGATCTCCTCTCTTGCCCTGCTGGCCACACTTCTTTAGATGCTGCTCAGGATACAGTTCGCTTTCTGGGCTGCAGGAGCACATTGCTGGCTCATGTCCAACTTGTCATCCAGCAGTACCCTCAAGTTCTTTTCAGCAGTGCTGGGCTCCATCCTTACATCTCCCATCCCATACTGATAGTGGGGAATTGTCATGACCCAGGAGCAAGGCATTGCATTTGGATTTGTGACTGTCACAAGGTTCACCTGAGCCCACTGCTTGAGCTTGTCTAAGTCTCTCTGGATGGCATCCTGTCCTCAGGCATGTCGACTGCATCACACAGCTTAGTATTTCAGGAACTTTCAGGAAGATCTCCTTCTTTCCACAGAATTGGCAATTTTGGCAGGAGACAGAGTCATGTTCAGAGAAGCCCATTAATTCTGGAGCGGCCTGGACTTTTGTTTGTGAATATTCCTGATAGATGCTGACTAATGTGCACCTGTTACTTCACCAGATCCCTGTTAACATATTGGTTGTGGTGTCACTTTGCTGTTGTCCCAGATGTGCTGATTCATCCAAGCCTCTCCCCTTGCACTCTGGTTCACTCTTTCCCTTTCTCCTGGGTCTGAGGCCAGACTTCATCATCTCCAATAACTCAGGGTTCCTAGGAAAACAAATCACTCTTCCTCAGTCACCTTATAAGGCAGACATTTGGTCATCCTCCACCTCTACTGATCTACTGAGATTCTGTGTAAACGAAGGAACTGATTGTTCATTTTCACAATTTTTTAATTCTCTCTAGTCTATTAAATAAGGGCACAAAAAGAACTTTATAAATACATTACACGTAGCTGTTCTGTCTTTTTATGACAAAGTGTAGCCAACCAGAGACTATAGAGATGCTGACTTATAAGCAGAAGAAAGTTTGTTCCTTACGTATACATCTGTGTGTTCACGCATTCTGTATGTCTACATTGTCAGTAAATCAATTACATTTGGAGCCAAAGAAAAGTCCACTAAGGGCCCAATTAGTAAGACAGCAGTCTAAAAATTAGCTGAAGCCATGATGAAGTATGTGGGCAGCAATTGCACAGGGATGTGCTGTAAATCCCTAGCAAACACATATGGTAACTTTTTCATCAAGTGTTATCTTTTCATTTAATGTGTGGAAGAAATTACAAGAAAATGTTAATTTGACTCCCCTGTGTCACCTTCTTCATATAACTTTCTTTTCTTTACCTCCCCAGGGAAATAATATTGCTAGTGACAAAAAAAGCAATGTCAGTTTCTGCCTGGGCATATTCTTGGTCTCTTTCGCACCATACTACATCCAAGTATTAACTTTAGACACATATATTTTTGCTCATGATCTTCCCTTCTGATCCTTCCTCTGCTATTTTCAGTTCCATTATATATGACCAGACAGATAAGGCTCTGATTCACCTGATTTGCTCAGATTTCAAATACTGTTTTGAAAAAGTTATTTCCCTAAGATAGCATTGTCTCATTCCAATTTTCAATATAAAAACATATCATAGAAGCATGCTTATTTATTTATAATACATAAAATTTCTTATGTTTACTCTTTTGCATATGACAACCTTTTTCACCCATAGTTATGCTAAACAATTTTGAGTAGCATAATTTCAGTTAGAATGGATATTCAAATATTCAATATATGGATAGCTTAAACTGGCACAGATGTTCTCTGTCCCATTTAAAGCAGGTTCCATGCTACAACTATTTCAAGGAGATATTTTTGTTTTTTTCTGTGAAATGGGTAAAAGATTTTAGGGACCATTTAATAATCATAAACAATCCAAGGAGATAAAGGGACAACAGAAATAGAACTTTTCAAAATCTAAGGAAACGTAGCATGCAGCAGTGGTAATTTGGCACAGAGCTTCCACAATAGATTTCATTTTTCTTAACAGAATGATAATTGAAAACTGACTTAGCCTCTTAAATAAACCAGTGACAGCTGGGAAAATCAGCAGATTGGCCCTTTGTGCCTGTTTATAGTAAATTTTGGCAACAAGATAGTTGATGTAGTCTCTATAGGACACAGCTATTATGTCTTCCAGATGTGTTTGACCTTTATCTTGGATAAAAAAAAATATGTCTTACCATAGAAAATATCAGTTTATGTACTCGTAGCCCAATGTTCAGCTACTTTGAGAGGCTGGAAAAAGTGCTCTTGTGATGGTTATGCTTTCATTGCCATGCGGTACAGACAAGTGCTTAGATTTTCAAGTGTGGGGATATAATTTCAGCTCAATGTACCTGTGGAGGTTATAGTATGAGGAATATCTGTAATATGCAAAGGGACACTTAGGAGGTTCTTCCTTGGTTCTTCCTCCACTACTCACAGTGTGTGGAAGGAGAAAGAAAAATGGTGACAGCTTCTTTCTGAGCTTTTATTGTTTGCTTGTGTGTACAAGATGATGCTACTCATTCTCTTTAGGGAAACTGTATCAAAGGCAGTTTCAGCAAAGAGTCGAGGTGCAGAGAGCTTAATGTTACCATGCCAGGAAAATTGCACTGAGGCATGGGCAGTGTACCTGAGGTGGTATGGGCTACCTCTCAGCTCTTCACACTATGAGACATCAGCAGGTGTCCTTCCAAATCTAAGCCTGCATCAATTTAACTTTAACTTGGTGAATGAAATTCCTGCTTTTCCTTCTTGGATAGGCCAGCTGTGAGGACTGCTGAGGCAGAATACAAGTTGAAGTACTGGAAACCAGTGATATACCACCCTGAAGAGTCTTGCCTCCCAGTGAGCACATCCCAGACACGCTCAGTGCAGCACTGCAGATATTTTACCTGAGAGTGTTGCAAGCAGGTTGCATACTCTGAGATGCCTATGGCAGCACCTATTGCACTGTGTTGCACTCCTTCATCATCAAATAATAATCTTTTGTCCTCCTGTACTGGATAGGCTCTGTATATATATATATGTGTGTGTGTTGTGTGTGTATCTGAGGCACGAAGACCCCACAAAGTCATTATGTGACTTTGTGGACAGATGCCTCATGCTGGGAATTTAAGGCACTGGAGGGCATGTAAGAGGTTGAGCTAAGGTTATGACAGCAGAAACCCTGCTGAAAGAAATAAAGTCATGAATGGGTGTCCCACCAGTACTGTGCTATAGGTGCTGCTACAGGTGACAATGACGGATGTGGCCCTGCCACCTGCCTTGTGTGGGAAAGGGAGGTGAGCTTGTATAGGGCTGGAAGTGCAAAAATGCTCACAAGAGGCAAGACAAGACCCAAATAATTTTCACTTATGTGCACATTCTGTGCAGATAAAGCTTTTGAAACATTTTGACACAAGAATAGGTCAATTGCAAAGGAGTAGGAGGATTCTGGAATGCGATGGCTGGAAGAGCATAGAACAGCGCTTCTGAAACTGATTTTCTGAGGAGTAGGTTGTGGGAAATTAGAAAGAAGCATGGTAATTGTTCAAATTGGACCAAAACTGTATGCAAAACACAAATCTTGCTGTCCAGCCACAGTGGCTGTCTTCTGGCTTTTCTGCTGGGACTGAAATGCTAGCTGGCAGCAGATGGATGGCTATTTATCTGATGTTGCTTCCTGGAGATAGGAATATTTTTAGGCGAGGCGATAGGGAAGGCAGAGCCCTGCTCCATCATACTGAGCCACTGCTGTAATGTCCTTGGAGGGCATGACTTAGCAGTGCAAAGTGGCAGCTCTGAACACAGCCTTTTTTCTGTACTTAGCGACTCTCCCCAAAAGGCAGGAATGCAGTATGGTAAAATGTATTTAATAAAAATAACCAAAATGGCAAAATAACCAGAAATAAAATGCATTTTCACAGTGTGGGAGGAGAAAACAGCTGTGTCAGCTGTCCCATTGCTGCACAAACAATCCAGTGCAATCATAAAACTGCTTCTGGTCATACTGCAGCACAGATAAAAAGGTTTTCCCATACGTTCACCAGAAGCCCTTCTCCTGAATCACAGACTGCCTCAGTAATTTGGTAACATTTGGTGAACTGTGTAAACAGCAAAATGCAGATGTTTCAGCCTGAGCCTCCACAGATGCTGTTATTGTCTGGGCCACTGGAGATGGCAGGTGCAGGCCCAGGACACTGCCAGAGATGCTGCGTTCAGACCGTGTCCTGTGCTTTGTTCTTTTATGGAAGGAAAACCAGATTGCCTTCTAAGCACTATCATCTGCTCTTCCAAAATCCATGTTATGGCTGCTCAGAATAACACATACATGTGATTTTTGTCAGAATTAAACAGTTTTAGGGCAAATAAACAAGGAATTGTAAAACTCCCCTCCCCTCCCCTCCCCGCCTCTCTCCTTTTCTTGATTATGTGTTGACTTGCTTGCTTTCCCACTGTAATGTGTATAAGATTAGTAGAGTTTGCATAGGTGCACACTGTAGTTTTATTCATATCCTGTGTAGTAAGGAAGGGCTTTAGAGTGAGGTTGTCTTTGAAACATGGAAACAGTGTATAGTAATCATTTAGAACACACTGAAATGTGCTTAAGCAATTAGAATAGCTGTATGCATAAAAATGCAGTTTGCATGAAAGCTTCAGGCTTTTAAAAGCATTTTGAATTTACATCACTATATGTTAATCCACGGACATTCTACAGTTCTGAGTTTTCTTATAGCAACCACAAAACAACAAATGATTTCCCTGGGCTATTTAGGCATACCACTGCTATTAGGTCTTCTGATTTTTAATTAAAATGAAATAGCTTGTTTCTGAGCTCTGGCCATCTTGAGGTAATTAAAAGTATAATGTCTTCTGTCGGATGCATTTGTTAAAGCAGCACTAAATCCCCTCCGTGACTTTACTATTCAAAAGTAGAACTGCAACTTCATTAGACCAATGAGATGATCCAACATTTTCTCATAAACTTAAAATGTAAACTATGCTTGCAATTCTGCTGCAATTCTTATATGTAATAAGAGAGTTTCCTCTCCCATTTTTACAGTGTTACTCTTGAGATAATTGTCTTATTAACCTTCATTTTATTTATGGTTAGTGAAAACCACAATACAAATAGCTCCTTATCTCTTTGCCATTCATAATGTTTTAATAGGGTGTTAATCACTAATAATTATGAATTATGAATTATGAATTATGATTATGAATCCTTGTTAAAAAACACTTGGTTCAGTTATAAACATGCGTAACCTTACACATTCATTTCTAGCTGAATTCTGACAATAAGAATTAACGGCTAGAGGGAAAATTACTTGGCTAAGCCAGTTTCATACAAGCACTTAAAAACAACTTACCACTTTTTGTCTGTACATGTGTGCACAGATTGGCTTGTAAATAAAAGTGTGTGTTGGTGTGTGTCCATGTGTGACCATGTGTTTATGAAATCTGTATCTTCTGAATGTTGCAACATACTGCAATGAACCACTGGATTGTTAGATGTTTTTAGAGAATAATATTATTCCAGGTGTTGCCTAGATACATATGGAAGCAAAAAATAACTGAAAAACAAATGTCACAGATGTAATTACTTAAAGTAGAGACTTCCATTGTGGATGAATACCTACTGTCAGACTGTATGGACCTTATGTCCAAGCACTCAACAATTTTTTAAGGAGTTTCATGCAATAACTGTTGACTTTTGTCTCTCACACACAGTAAAACTTACTCAATCTTTCATGTATCCATTATTTCTTTTCTTCTGGCCTTGAAAAATGCAGCTCTATCCATATCGTTTCCATGCCAAACACAAGAAATTATTTGCACGTTCTCTTAGCACAAGACCTTGGCACTATCCCTTGTTCTCTGTATCTTTCCAATGTCTTCTATACTAGATTAAGTGCCACTTCTTGGTCTTCACTCTCAAGATTCATCATAGCCTAATCCTAATTTTGAAATCTTTCATTCACTGATAATTTATATACTCCAACTTCCACAATGCCATCCTTGATGACAAGTGATGTTTACCTATTTTTTCATAACCTTCTTTTCTGAATTAGGAAGGTCTCAGAAAATTTCCAGAGAACTGTCCCATCAACTATTTTTGTATCTCACCTTTAAACTCCCATGACACCGAGCTTATAAGGAAAACATGGCCAAAATAGGAACTGGAACCAGCTGGAATATTAACATCGCTGTACATACTGCTATCCAATATTGATGTTGATTGCTCATAGTACATTATTTCTTGCCCTCTATTTATATTGCAGTGGTCTGAAGATAATGGGCAACTTGTTTCTGAGAGCTTTGTACAGTAGTTATGATGGTGGGACTCGTTTGTAACTTCATCTCTCAAGCATTTCAGCAAGTCCTCCTCTCTACACCAAGAATCTCACAAAAATGTGATGAAAAAAATACTAGACTTCTACAATAACAACCATGCTAGACTATTCCAGAATGTTAATTACAATTTAATATTGATTCTGTACTTGAGAAAAGGTCAGATTTAAGGACTTAAACAAACAGATGCAGTCAATCTTGTCTTGAAGAACAGTACTTGATCAGATGAAATCTTCAGACACCTGAAGTCCTGTGATGTGGGAACATCTATAAATATCCGTATGGGAACTTTTAATAGTTTCTTTTTCATCTATTATATCTGAATGGGAATGGGAATTCACAGGAGAGAAAGATTCTGTCCTACAGAAGTAATGTGATGGTTCTGAGAAGTGGTAAAACACACGTCATTATTAACAAGAATGTGTCCTGCTCAGATAAAACAAGCAATAATTGATCATGTCGTAAGTTGAACATCTCAAACATACATTTTATAGAAGTTCTTGCTCTCTAAACTCAGTTGAAGTAAAATATTCGTTTTCAACTGTGATCTTTCTTAGGTCAAAAAGAAAAAAACTTTTTTCTCAAAATGTCTAAATCCTGTCTTGCAAGATTAGCTCGTGAATCAAGATTTGGATAACAGTACTATGGGAGAAGTCAAGCAAACAGAGAGATGACTCAAACAGTTTAGTGCCAGGACTGTTTCTTAACACACAGGAAAGTCATCCTCTGGTTGCATATGGAATCCTCCCACAGTGAACAGGGAACTGGCAACAGAAGCGAAACTGCAAATGGTCCAAATTTTGCTGCAGAACTAGACTCATAGTGAAGAGAAACCAGAAAAATGGACTGAGGAGAATAGCACATGGCTAGGTTATGCTGTCTCTATTTCTTTGCTTGTCAAAGCAGACATTCTGGTAGATAGAAAGGTAAAATTTTCTTTAATTCTCTCTAAGGTTCAAACAAAAACCTTAATGAAACCCAAAGCAAGAAGAGAGCCAAAAACAAAGAAGGACATTCCTTGAACTTGTGCTCTCAGTATCATCATGCTGACCTAAGAGAATTTGTCACTCATGAAGCATATAGTACAGTGATACACCATCTGATGACTGACTGTGGGCCACCCTGGAACCAGGCCCACACATGAAACCAAATAGCAGCTCTGGATGGATCCATACCTATGGGTTGCGCTTTGGATAAACAGTGCTCCATGCAACTACTGTGAAAAGAATACCTGTTTCGATTTGCTGCATTGCACAGCTCAGCCCTGTGAGAGCTTCTGTTGAACAAATAGCTGGGCTGCAGGTTTCTTGTTTTTGGTGTTGTTTTTTTTTCTCACATTTGGGTGTTTCTTCCCTTTTATGATCTTGTCAAAGATGGGATGGCACTACCCTCCCTCAGGTGATGAAGGCAACGTTCCTACACTATGTGAAAACTGTGCTACTCCTGGCCTGTGCTTCCGGCTATGGAGCTTGTCCATAATTTTGGATTGGAACAGAATATGCAGTTCCTCTGAAGCTAGAAGACATTCTTTCAACAAGAATTTGTAGAGAAATCAAAACAAGCACGAAAACCCAATTCCACCCTATATGTATCAAAAATAAATTTACAAGTGGGAATGCTTGTCAGGAGATGTGTTTTTCCTGGCTTCTCCATCACACAGTGTAATTCAGCCAGTGCTCAGTTTTGAACTTTTCCAACACTCATCATTGATAAACTAGATGGAAAAAGCCAAAAATTTGTGTGGGCTAAAAAAAAATCATTATTTAACGACACTCATAGAAGTACATTTAGAGACAGCAGTTCAAACAGCACCAGCTGCTCTGAAAAGATTTACTCTGTACAGTATGTAACAAAACCATAGGCCATTGTTTGGTTGTCCCAAATAATGTGTGTATATGCACACACTTTCCTTCAAAGTAAACCATTTCCTTAAACCTCTTCTTAGTTGCTGGACAACAAATTAGATTTGTTTTGACATTCAACATTTTGTTCCACTGTTGGACAAGCCACTAATGTTGTAATCACATCATATTTTAATCTCCTCTTTGATGTGCTAAACATTGAGTTCCTCCTCCTTCCCCTTGTACTATACTTTTCTCCAGCTTTGAAGTCAATATTGTTGCTCCTTTTTGCATCCCTTGCTGGTGTTTGAACTGAGGAAGTGGTCGTCTGGAATTTGGTATCTGTGAGCCCAGACAAAGACAAAACTGCCCTCCTCCACACCACTCTCAATACGTTAGCCATGTCTAAAAAGTGTTACACATTCTTCGCTACTGTGCCGCAAGTTGCGTGCCCACCTTGACTGCCCTGAGTCGCTCTTATAAATAACACTTCAGTATCCACCACGCAGTTTCTACTCTCCAGGCAGGCCTACATTTTTATGGGTCTGAGTCTGGATGTCATGGGCTGGACAAGAAAAACAATTGTGAGGATCTCATCTTTTCTCACACTTCTTGTGACACTTCCATAACCTTTAAAAATTGTAAACACACTTCTCTCCCAAATACATGAATATGGAGCAGTTGAGCAGTCAGCCACTGTGGAGACAAAGTCCTTCACCTTACCTCAGCCTTATCTGACCTGGAGTGACAAAATCTATCTGTACCCCTATTTTTTGAGGGAGCTGTTGCAATAGTGGGATCAGCAAAAAGGCTGATTTAAACTCACCAGGCCGTTCAGACTGTGCTGTATCTCAAGTCTGTTTACAGCTTTATTTATCAGTCCACCAATTCTGCACATTTTAATAAAAGTGAATTTACACATACTTCCAGCTCACTTAGGGAAATAATAAGCAGTAGCAGGTCTAGAATTGTCCTTAATAATGTCCCTACAGCAACACAGTGATTTCCTCATTGATGACTTTCTGAGACTTTGTCAGTTAGGATGTCTTTAATCCAAATTATTTGTGCTACTCATATATGGAATTCTGATTTTTTTAAAACACAACGTGATGTGACACTTAACTATAGTGCCTTAGAGGTGTGCATGTACATTGCATGTCAAATATATTTAAAAAAAAAAGATTTTGAAGACAACTAGAAACTTCTCTAAGAATGAAATCAGTTTTGTCCAACAAAGCCTATTTTGTATGAACTTTTGGATTGATATTTATTGTATTGCTACATATATTGTATTGCTATAACTAGAGCTCTGTGCTGGTCCTTACCTAGGCTATTTTCTAACTCCTTGTTACCTCTCTGTGGCATACACCTTGCAAGCAATAGCCCCTCTAAACAAAAACATCATGAATTGAGGCATCTTCTCTATCAAATAAGTTGCTACTTACAGGTATTCTTTGCAGAAAAGGAAGAATAATGATATTTTGTGATTTGGCAAAAAGTAGGTCTATAGCAAAACTATGAATGCAGAGAAGGTAACAGGTAGGTGACATGAGCTGGGAAGGGCACCCTGCGGGAGGAAGGAAGAGTGTGGGCCAATAGGAGGTGATCTATCACAGACTCTCATATTTGCAGTCTTCTGCAAATCTCAGCAGATGTTGGATACTGAAGTTTATGTCAGTAAATCTGTTTCAGGAAATCCACTGGAAGTTGTTCTAGCCACACACCCACTGGCCTATTCTTTAACAAACACAGTGAAGGAAGTTGTGATAGGGTTTGTTCAAGAGAGATTCATGCTGTGGAAATACTGAACAAGTACAACCCTAATACAAAATTCTGAGAGACAAAAAGGCAGAGTAGCCAGCAAAATTGTTGCTTTCATCAAACATTACAGCTGTCTATCTAAGGAAATTATGTGAAATGTTCTGCTTGTGTTTGATAAACTGGTGGCCTGACTTGCTTGGGGAAGAAGGAAGCTTGATGCTTCTGTTCCCGCTGACACTGTTGTGGGCAGCCTGCTGTGATCATGGCTGACCTTCCTTTGGCTGGATCCATCTGCCTCAGATTATGGCATCACATGGTTGCCTCAAGCTGTGATCTCCCCTTTGCTCACTAAGTTCTGCTTAGGCCACTGAACCGAGCTCAAATGATCCGGAGCCTTACTCTGATCTCAGGCTAATGAGAGTCAGGAATAACAACACACTACCAAAACTTGTGGAGTTCAGCTCTCCAAGAGGAAGTACGGGCTCTGGGATGTTCACGCATCTGATAGCAGCATGTTATTAGTATTAAATCACCGCTCAGGTCTGAAAACACTTTAGGTCAGAAAACAAAATACATGAATAATGGCAAACAGCATGGAAATTTACCGTACTGCAGAACACAAGATAAAACATTTACTACTGTGGGAATGAGGATTACAGATAGAAACAGCAGCATGTGTCCATGCCTCTGTGCAGGCAACAAACACCTGCAGAAAGCTGCATCTACAGATCTGCAGCTCTGAAGCTGGTATGATTCCATCTGACTCCCTAGTCACCACTTCTGACACCACCGCTACTACAAAATGTAATGTGAAATGTCTATTTATGTATCATGCCACATCAGCAAGGGTGGAGTGTGCATTCACTGTCCTATTGCACACAAACAGTTTGCTTTTCACTGATATGAAACAACATTTTGGGTTTAGTTGAGTCACATCAGCACAAAAATCACAACACAAAGGAAACCAGTTTGAAATACTCCTGGTGTGCAGAATGCTTGGCAAAGTCACAAGGAAGAGAAATGCCACCTCCAGGAGACGAGCTACAGTGGGCACAGCAAAAGCTGTAGTTCAGGACTCCTTTAGGCATCTGCTTGGCTTCAGCTTTCTGGCAACAGACTTAGCTGCCTGCCTTCATGTGGCAGCTTGAAAGAACAGATTCCCATAGCCAAATTGTTCTGGGCTGAAGCTATGTGACAGCCTTTGACCCAACTCCCTAACCAAGTTAAAATGTTACATCCAATATTATCTGGCATTTGAACTGGGAAGGAAATGACTTCTGTTCAGCCAGAGGTCTCTTATTTAATGTCCTATAAAGAGGAACAAACAGCATATAATAATGACATCTTGTGGTAGGTGTTGAATTATTGGCCTATGACTTGGAAGAGAACGGAATGCCAAATTTCATTACATCTTTCTTCATCCATGCTGCAATTCAGCAAGTTCACATAATTTCATCTGGTCTGAAAGAGCTGATACAGGAGACCTCTAGAACCTTTGGATTATTGTTGACTTCAGAGAAAAAGGATATTTTTCTTATCTGGTTTTGTTGAGCTGGATTAACATACAAGTCAGAAATTCATAGTAATCACTGATTAAAGAATGTTTTTCCAGATATTCATGTAAAATGTATTAAGCCTTTGATAATAATTGAGCTCACAGAACAAGCCTGCCTCTTGCTGCACTGTGGCTTTGTACTGGATATGAGTAAATGGAGTTAGCCTTTGCTGGCAGCATGTAAAGCCCAGCAGCTGCTGACCACCTGGCTTGCAAAGACTCTGCGTAGGGGTACACAGATGTGGGGTGTTACAAAGAGCAGCTCCCTGTGGTTCCCTTGTACACCTGCTTCACTTTTACTTATTCCAGCTTTGGCACTTTGTCATCCAGAGCGTGGTAAAATGTTCAGGTGGCCAACTCCTTCCATGAACTGTATGGATGGATATTCAAGGACTCTGTTGAAAATCTTAATTTGGTGCAAGCTGTCTGGAAGACTTGCACAGTTCATATTAGTGTCCATAAGCATCACATTTTACTGAGTACGCAATTCTAGCTGCCCATGATCATACTGCTGCTGATGACCTCCATGCAGTGCTTGCTCTAGTCAAAGTTAGGAGCTTTTCATACAAACAGCACACTTCCCTGTCACCCTGTGTACAGCCTAATCAGCACAGAGAGGCTCAGCTTTCATCAGGTCTTGTGGTCACTGACTAAATAACAGTCATAAATAAAATTAGCAGGAACTGCTTAGGGATATATTTCTACAGAGGCAATATGATTCTTTCTCCTGTTGTGTTTTGCGGGGCTCGCTGTGTCTTCAGTTCAGTTCTACCACAGCACAGCTGGTTTCTCAGTTTTTTGGATTAAGAAAATGTACCACGTGTTCTTTTTCTTCTGGGCTACAAAGGCCTCACAAATAGACTTCTAGCCTGTATGTGAGGTTTTTATACAGCTCTGCTACTTTATTTTTCTTCTTCCCAGCCATGTGGAAAGAGGCAGGAAGAGACTGCATCACAAAGAGCTCAGAGCTGATGGTGAAATTGCTCATGAGTAACACTGTTGAATAATGCTGCCGATCAGTCCACAATAGAGAATGTGGAGCAGCAGATCAATGCTGCTGGTCTCCCCATTTTCAGCAGTGGGGCATCTCTTCCCCCTTTTGCCCCTTGTCAGAAATCCGGGTGTTCACACTGGATACTGGCATGATGTGCTCTGCCTGCTTCCAGGTCTGCACAGGTCTGCACAAACTCAAGTAGACATTGCAGGATTTCCCAGAGATATAGAAAAATGGTGAAGATAACGACTCCATGATTCTATAAAATCAAATTTAGCTGCAGTGATCTATTTCAACACCCCCCACCCCATTGGAAGATGCCACCTATTGGACATTCTTAGAAAAACAAAATATTTCAGAGAAATTAGCACCTTGAGGTATTCTGAGAAATGATAACACTGTCCTTTCAATTCATTCTCCATCCAAGAAATGCTGCCTTTGCTCTGTGAGATTTGGATGGAATTGCAGAAGTCTCTACAGAACTACCTGATCACACTGTGTAAATACTTAAAACTTTCAAATACTGACACTTTAAAACTCCATAAAGAGTCTGATTCTGCTCAAGTGAACTTCAGCACTCAAGTAACTCACACTTGTTTAACAGTCCAAGCCAAACACTCAACTAACAAATGATAAATATTCTCCTTGGATTGATATCATTGTTTGCTAAAAAAAGGAAAATAGAATTTTGGTATAACAACCACATCACTTCATAGACATAATAAAGGAAAATAGGAACCAGTTTTTCATAGCATTTATTAAATATATTTCACAGCATAAAATATTCAAATTTTCAGAATTTTGTTATTCTGTTCCATTTCTGAAGAAAAGCATAACAGTTAAAATTATTTTAGACTTCACATAGCTGAAAGAGAAAAATCCCAACACATTCAATAAAGCCTATCACTGTCACGTGTTCTTGTAACGCCGTATTTATTACAATCCATCAGAGTATATTCTGACCCAAAACATAGGTGTGATTTCTGTTTCTAACTGTATCCCAAGCTTGACATTAGTTTTGCAGTAGAGAAAATGTTACAATCAGCAAAGAATGTATATGAGAATTTTTTGTTTGTACTATCTTACATTTTAAAATGTATGTATGAGTCACGTTCAATTATGTGTATTACTTGTATCTAAAAATCCAATCCTCTTCTGCACTGAAAGGACAATCCATTCGTTTAACACAGAGCATATGAAGTAAATTAGAAGTGCTTCAAGGACTTAAAGCAGCTGTGGGAAATGATTCCCATCCCCTTCTACAGGTTTCTCACTGTTGGTGTTCTTGATGCCTTTTTCCTTTTTTCCTTCAGATTCCCTTTCATTTTAATAATATTATCCTAGGATCTTGAAAGAAGTACTTTTGTTCGTCTTGCTCATTAGCCCTAGTGGTAATGTTTGTTAATTATCTAACTTCTGTAATACGCCTGTGAAGACAAGAGAATGATTGGAAAATTTCTTTTCAAAGAAATAATCACTGTAAATCTTCATTCTTTGCATTTGAGTAAATATGAGCAGTCTGCAGATGTGCTGCTCCCTCTCCTGTCATTATTATGTTAAGAGTCCTTGAGACAAGTCGGACTTTATTTCAAAGTTACTTTAAAACTTGGCACTCCTTGATGAAAATCTCTTTCAATGTTTGACACACAGACTCATTTCCTCCTGATGTCTGAAATATGGTATCCATCTCAGACCTATCCTCCAGCTTCTTTCAAGTTGTTTGGTTTACAGTCTTGAACTCAGCCTTCCTGTAACAGGTTTATTAATACAAAATTCTGCCCACCATGAAGGTCTGTTCAGAGCTTTGTTGCCTTGAAGGATCTCGGCCCACATATTTTTATATAACTGGGAAAAAAAAAAGAAAAAAAAGAAGACTAACTTACACAGAAAATAAAACCAGGAAAATTTCTGGAAGTCAGATTATCAAACGTACTGGTTAAAATGAGACTGTGAATGATTTTCTAGACAATGAATGTGAATAATTATGTACAGAGAAGAGTAAAAACAATGATAAAGCTCAAAATTTCCAAGTGCTGTGAGAATCAGGTATTTGTATAAGTCATTTACACCATCCTTGGACTAACAACAGTAATCCTTACAATTTTTTATTTGCAATTTGACATGAGTCGTATTATCAAAAGTAGACTTTTGTGGTAAGCAAGGTTAAATTAAGCAAATCTTTGTTCTGTCCAAACCTGAAGACTGTGTCTGAAAGCACTCACACATGTCTGTTTTTACCTTTATTTCAATACATTTCTGAAAAGTAACATAACTTATCTTCCAGATGTGTACTGCTCAGGCTGAACATAACAAATTTCTCTTACAAGCAGATTGTTAGCTCATCACTCTTCATCAATTTGAAATTTAATGTGGAACAGTTATAAAAAGTACATAAGAAGTCAATTCTGCAAAAATGTGATTTCAGAAATCTTTGCAGGTCATAATTCACTTAGGCTTAAAACTTTAAATTACATTACAGAAGGAAGATGGCTGTATCTTCAGCAGTAGGGCTGAGCACAGTACAATCCCACATTAATGTATGTAGTATAAAAGCAGTCGCTGATATGAAGTGGAAAGCTTCTCATGTACATGAAAAGAAGGCTTGGCCCTATGTATTTGTGGTGATTTAAATAAATATTAACACAAAAAATTTAAATATTAAATGCATTTTCACTATTGTTACATTGGCTAAATTTAACTATTTCATCCACTCCAAGCTCATTATTTAACAATTTTTAATTAAATTTGAAATAATGGAGATAATATATTTAAGCTGAGATTGTCCAGGCTTCTACGGGGGGAAATGTTGTCCAGATTATTGAAGCTCCTTTCAAATAAAATCTGAATTCTTAGTACTAAAAGCTGCCCATTGTAAATTTGGAAACATTTCTTCTGCTTATTATGTGTGGCTTGTGGCACAAATCACTCCAGGACTTGTACTAAAATGACTGCATTCATTTTTGATAAGTTGCAAAGATAGCTGTGAATAGGGAACTAACACTAGACAGGAGACAGGAGTTTTATTAAGTATTATCTTTGACTGAAGGGCTGGTAGCCTTTTTCAAATTAGAATTGAAAATATTTGCAAAAGTTAAAAGCCATGGACTCAGAGGCAGTTCAGCAAACCTTCCTGAATTCTACAGAATATGGGTTGTCCATCACTACTCAGAATTACCTTCTCAATATGACTCAATAATTTTGCAAAGACTTCAGCAAGTATTTAGTACAGTAGGAAATCAGTTGTGTTTACAGTCCTATCTGCTTGTCTCACACTGTTCAAAGTCTGCACTGCAATTAGTGCAGGTACGGTTGGCTGATGGTTTCAAAAATCCCAAAATGCTGTGCTGCTGGGCTGAAGATACACGGTTGCTAGAACAAATTGACATCACTCTTTCACAATCGATTTAATAAACTAAAGAAATTCTGTAAGAAGTGTATAAATTGTCTTAACTTCAGTGATGTACGTAGAAATAAAACAGTCCCAAATTCCTAATACTAATCCCTAACATTAATAAGTCCCCATGGCTCTTGTATTTGTGGAAGAAATCAATCCAAACTTTTTGTTAGAGTGCACAAAATTACCTAAAGAGAGACAAGTCAAATCCATTACATGACAGCTTTATCAGCTACTGATAAGCAATTTCCAGCTGATTGCTAGAAAGGGCGTTGATCTTAGGAACAGATTACTGTGTGTCTGCCCCATATTTTATATTGTTGGCTGTAGCATCCACAACTTCTGTGTGAGAGAGACTATCAGGCACAAACAGGCTTTTGGCCAATCCAGACATCCTTAGTCTTCGTATGATGTTCCTCCTTTCAGAATTACCTTGGGAGTGTTCATAAATTTAAGCCTCAAAAATTTACAGAAAGGACAAAAAACTTTCCAGGGATAATTACAGTCCTTTTGTTGAGGTGGCTTGAAATGCAGAGCAAGCCCTTCCTCCTTTATTTGTAGAGACTGGGTTACCAAAGTAATTGTTCTGTTAGGTCAGCATCTCTTTAACATCTGGGCTGCCTTCTGTATTTCTTGATCACCATGGGAACAGTGATCAACTTTAGACATGAAGACACAGACAAAGAGTATTGAAAAGCATTGTGTACACTTGACTCAGCAATCCTCTCAAACTTCCTGGCAGTCTCCCCAGGCTGTAGTGATTTTCTGCAGGGTCTCTCCATGCTAAACCAAACTGCTGTACTGTGACATCAGTCTCTACATAACAGTTATCCCACAGCTTGGCTTGCTGAATAGGATTGGCCAGTAAGCAAGAATTTTGGTTTGCTGAGGCTTTGCAATGGAACACAGATCTTTAAATATGTCAGGAGAGAAAAAAAAAGAAAAAAAAAAGCAGAGAAAAAGCAGAGAGGCACTGTGACCTAGCAAAGCAAATCCATGGTACAACCACATCCTGAATCCTGCTTGTAGTTCTGGTTATGACCCCTCTAAAAGGATATGGATATGGCAGAACTAGAGGATAGCTTATATAGTCAATAAAGTAAGGAGAGGTGCTGATAAAACGCGTTCTTTCGCGTTTGTATTAAAATTATTGTATTAAAATTAGAGATCTCTATAATAATGCTGGTCCTTGTAGTGGCTAGTACCAAACCGCCACATACTGCATGGTATGACACTTGGGAAGCACTTCCTGACAGGTAGTTCTTAGATGGTCAAAGCAAAGTAAAACAGTGAGAGTAAGGAAGAGATGCAGACTTCTTGTGAATCTATCACAAATCAAGTAAAACAAACAAACAAACAAATTTATTTTTGTCTTGAAAAATAATTATATTTTTAAATATTTAAATATGATTGAATAATTGAAAGAATAGATCTATCATTAAATGCTCCTTCCTATAGGCTAATAACTAAGCCACAAGTAAGTCACTATGCTGAGGTGGAACTCTCTTCTGAAGTTCTTCAGAATTATGCATAGTCCATAGTAGAAACATTTCTACCTTGAATACTCCCATTTATACATTGTTCTCTTCTGTTTTTATGCATTCAGTGTGATTATAGTTTGCCTCTCCTCAAAGGCAGGAATACAAAGGAATACAAAGGAATACAAAGCAAAGTGTTGGTGCTACTTCCCAATTTTCCTTCAGTTGTGGAACCACTGAGAAGAATACAGGAAGGAAGCTGGTATGACACTTGGGAAGCACATCCTGACAGGTAGTCAGGAAGCTGGTATGTGAAAAATGCATTTTACCAAAGGCACTCTGAGAACTGTTGTTGCAAATGTAGCACTGTACTTTGAGTGCCTGACCACACACTCTCCATTCTGATTACTCCAAAGCAGTGTCTTCTTCAAGTGGAGACAGGTTTCAAAGTCACAAATAAATGGACACTGACTAGGGAACTGCTTGTTCAATGCAACCTATATACCAGAAGTCTCTGCAGTGACAGTTCAGGAAGATGATAGGATGTTTGCAGTGCCTTGTTCTGTAAGCACCTTGAACAGTTCATTTCCAAAGAAATTCCAAAGAATGCTCTGAAACCACAAGTGCTAATTCTTGATGGATTTACAGGTATACCCAAGATTAAATCAGATAGATAGTTTTTCTTTGGGAATCTATATGCACTTTGAACTCCTGAAGATGCATGTAAATAGCCAAAGAGATTTCCCAAAAGACTTTAGGTCAAAGGATTCAGTTCAACACTATGAGCAGAAGCTTTGGTTGAAAGCACAGGTGTTTTGGGAAAAACACTCTGATGATTCAATTAAAATTCCACAGGTGTGAACTACCGTGAACACTCTGATTTCCTCCACTAAAGTTCAAAATGTCTATACATTCCTTTCAAAGCTCTCTAGCATCATTTATGAGATTGTTTGTTTTTGGTGGTTAAGTATGCATTCAGAAGAGCTATGTGTTCTGTGATCAGCTTCACAAATTTCCCTGAGTAAAAAAAATGGAATTTGGACCTCACTCATCTCCAGAATCTGGTAAGTAGAAGTCCAAGACAGAACTCTTCTTAGGAACTCAAGACCTTCCTGAGCAGAAAATATGGTTCAGATAGATAACATCATTTCAGAGATATACCTTAAAGCCAAGCGAAGTCATAACAGTCAGTGGCTGAGAGAATTTTGGCTTTAGCATAGGTTGGTGGAATTGCATTGTTTATTGAAAAATAGTACAGAATGGGAAAAAAAAAAAAAAAAAAAAGAAAAAAAAAAAAAGGAAAAAGAAAAAGAAAAAGATAAAGAAAAAGCTACCTAGTACAATTGTTTCCGGACCAAAAGAAGTCAGATATTTAAAACACTGTAGCCCAAAGTTTCCCATCCGAAGCAGACAGCAAAAGCCTAGTATCATTATATCATTAGAACAGAAAATAGGACAAGAGAAAATGAGGAATAAGAAATTTGCTTATGTCCCTTTGTGCACATTCCCTTTATGAATAACACAAGAATAAATGGTATAGATATAAAACGCAAGAAGTTTTACCTCCCCACTAGCTTTACCAATAGGAGAGTTGAGAATGAAGTCAGGAGGAGCAAAGACATCAACAAGGGCAACTGCGTCATCTTTCAACTGTTTAAAAGGAAAAGACACACATTTGGCAACTTCTGCAGTAGTCTATAATTACCTGTGAACCACAGAGCAGCATAAAGATTATTTTCATAAAGTACCAGCTAGTGGTAACTTGAGAGAAAGCCACAGTAAGACGACACAATTTACTTCGCTCTTTTTCCTTGCTGTAATTGTCAAAAAGAAGCTATACTTTAAATGTTTTCTTCCTTTGCTTAGGAGTTTTAAAGCATATTTTAACCAATATTGTACTGTTTTTACACATTAAAAAGTGTAGTCTTAAAAGCTTTTTTGTTGACAAAACCAATTCATGAGTTAATACAATAGTGAAATAAATAGAAGTGAATCACAATATTTTGCAGTCGTTCCAATGGCAACAAATTAAATATCATTATTTTTAAAGTTATATTATTTTTTAGTTCCCAGTAAATAAGATAGGACTTGATTTAAAGTCAATCAGTTACTATTCTTCTCTTATATGAAGTTATTCAGAAACTCTTGAGTCAGTAACCTTCTAATTTACTCTTCCAAGTATGGAACAAATGCTATGTCTCCTTCATATAATATATTATTATTTAAGCACAACAAACAATATTGAAATACTTACCCTGCTACAAAGCTCCAGAATAGCATTTTGAATAAATCTACCACCTTGTTCACCTGAAACATAGCCACCTGCAAATATATTCACAGTAACATTTTCAAAGAAGCTTACAGCAATTAAGATTACACTGATAAAAACCCTTTTACTAAGGACTTTATCCATTCAGTATTTGAGAGACTGAATAGATGCTCCTATGTAATTGCATGTACTGCCTTTTGTTAATGAGATAATTGCAAAACCATTAGGCTAAGAAATTTGGATCCTCTGTTTTTGCCCCATGCACTTAATCACAATAAAATCTGTGAGTCCTCTATCATCTCTAACATAAAAGACAATATTCTGGATTAATGTCTAACTCCAGATCCTTGCTCCTGAAATTTTTGTCCAGAATGAATGTTTTAAATTATGTGGGCAATAAGAAAATGCTATAATCTAAATCCTAATAATGTGTCCCTCCCCTTGCTAAAATACAACATGGGGAAAGGTCTCTAATCTTAGGGCTATTACAAAACGACATGAACAGTGTACTCAGGGAGTTGTCTCACCTTGATAGAACACAGCCAGATGTTTACTTAAAGACCAGAGTCCATACAGAGCACTGAGATTCTTAAGCACTGGCTGCAGAGTAGGTGGTATGTTGGGATCATGAGTGTAGTCATGGTATCTTTGTAAGACTGTTTGTTCAACAAAAGCAATGGCTAATGATCGACAGTAATACACCTTAGGAAAAAGCAGAGAAGGATACAGAGCAATGAATACAAGGAAACAATTCCCAGCTGCTGCAAAATAGTGTTTCTGTGATGACATCAGTGGAGATTTGTTGACTTAGATCTGCTGATACAATTTGAGATTAAATAAATTCTAAAAAGAAACTCCAGGAGTAAAGCCCTTCCACAATTTCTTTGCAAAGTTTAGTCATAAAATGCCATATGAAATGCCCCTAAGAAATGAGATCCTAATTTTCCACTGTTTTCCATTTCCATTCTCTTATCAATCTAAAGAGAGCACATACTGTACACCTAAAACATAAACAGTGTCTTTGCAGTGCCTGTTGCACCCAGACTGAACAGGAGCAAGTAGCTACATTAGAAAGAAGACCATGAAAAATCAGATCTGCTAAGTTCATGGTCATTAATAAACCTATGTAACTCTGGAATAATAAAAGTAGGATTACATTTGTCTAGAAATTTATAAAGATGATAATGGGTTCAGTAAGCCCTTGAAAACTTACTACAGTTCATTTAAATAACAAAATCAGATCATGTTAGCAAGAGTGGATTCAGTGCAATATGTTTTAAAGGAACTAAAGTAGTAGTAGGAACTGAAGTAGATGATGACTGAAAACATACGATTTGATGAACAGAAGTGGATTACAGAATAATTGTTGTGGCTGATTGCTGCAGCAATATGAAGAGATGTTTGCTTTTAGCTCATTTATTCGCTTTGTATCAGTTAGAATTATTCAATTAGTTTTCCTTTTTTTATTATTAAAAAATATTTGCATCATTAAAATAAAATATGAATTAAAGCACAGCTTGGAAATCGTTTTTGAATTGTTTTCGAGGTATGTTGTTTAAAATGGCAAATCCTCTTTTCCTGGAGACAAATTGTAGGAAGAAAAGAAAACATAATGACCTGGGCTATATCAAAGCCTATCTGAGAAGCAGTTGTGTGCCTACACTTCTTTACATTTTAGCATAATGAACATAAAAGAGAAGTGAGGTGAATAACATTCATACTGCTGTGCAGACCAATTTCTCTAACATGTTGAATCTGGCATCAGCCTTAAAAGAGTTGGCCAGGTGACAAGTAATCAGATTTGAATTTCTGGAACTTACTTTGCCTTCAACCAGAAGGCAACTTTCATTCTGAATTTGACCCCAAAGGGCACCTCTAATAGGCTGCTTCAAGGGCTAGAATAGGAAGGGCTACCTCCACCATTGGTTTTATAGATACCATTCCTTTTTGAAGGCAGGTTGGCTTTTTATAGGTAAAGAGTTGAATATTCCTTTCCACTGCTTTTAATGAGCTTTGCAGGTTAAGGTGAACCACATTGCCCATCTTCAGGGAACAGATTTCTCTATTCAGTGGCAAAAGGCAAGTTTTCTTTTCTTGGATGCAAGCCAGTTTCTCATGGAGGTAACAGAAGAATTTGGGGACTTTAGGGATATAAACTGAAATTTGGAGTTAAGCCACTACTAGCTGTTAAAACTCTCTGGTGAGAGAGTGGATCTGCTATTTGTAGACTGTCAATGTTTCCTTTTCAGGTTCCAATGCTGTCAGTCTGGTATCTTTCATGAGTACTTTGCACTATAGAAATTGGAGATGGAAATGACCTATTAGGTCATCTAGTTTACCTACCTGCCAGAGCAAGATTCTTTCCTACAGTATGTATTTGGCCACAAGAGCAGATGGAGATGTAATAATCAGATGCCACAGTAGATTTAATAGAAGTAGATTTAGTTTTCAGAAGTTGTGATATCATACTTACATACACCACCCAGCGTACGCCTGCAACTTTTCTGAAAGGAAATATATATTGGGAAATTTCTGCTGACAATAACTGTCCTCTTTCTATCATGTTCAGTACAATGCAAATGGACAGGGATTACGTATTATTAGTTAGATGATTTGCTGCCTCGTGCTTGAGGAAATTTTACTTAATGACACAAGATAAAAAACAACAGGATCTGGCAAATGTGAATGAAAATAAGCAAGTAAAATAGGAAAGCTGAATAAGCACTACCTGACAGTTGTTTTTTGCCTCAAAATCACTGTGCCCAGACTGCTTCTCCTTTCTCAGCTTTAGGTCACTTTCTCGGAGCAAGTAGCAAACCAGCCATTTATATGCTGCTAAAGGAACTGTGCAAAAGAGAAGAAAGCCAAAATTTTTAACACTGACATTTAAAATGCTAGAATTCACATGCAGATTCTATTGCAGTCTCATTTGTTATCTGAGATGAAATGTGAAGGTGTTGTTAATTAATCCATTAATGTAACATTTTGCCTATTACTGCAGCTGGAATAAATAAAAGCTGAGTAAGATAGATTGTAAGGATAGAGTGATGACATATCATGCCTGTCCATACACTAGTTCTAACTGAACCAAAGCAAAAAGACAAGGTATATACACAGTTCAGTTTTGACACAAGTATTTTCTGATCTCATGAATTTTTTTTACCTTGTTATATTCTTTCCTATATTAAGACTTAGGTCTAGAGGTACTTAGTCTCTTCTGAAAATACAAAAATAGAACTAAGCCTACATTTTGTGAGCCTACCCCTTCACTTGAAAACAACGGTATAGTGGCAAAAAGCCTAGATCACAAATGCTATTCTAGAATTCTATTTTAAAATGAAATGCATTTTAATACATTTAATAAAAAGAAACTCATCAAATAGTAATGTGACAATGCCTAATAATCTCAAATCTCTGAGTCTGAAAGGAATTTAAGATATACTATGAATTGAACAACACCAAAAGGCTACCTGAAGAGTCCATGCAATCATCAACACTATTGGCTTTGAATTTCCAGCCAATGATATGATAGTAGTCTTGCAAAAAGTTTATTGTTCCAAGAGGAGATTCAAAAGACACTTTATCTGAAAAAAAACAAAGAAAATAAAACTGACTTACAAGAAAATAAATCAGACTCTTTCAAACTAAAAGCCCACTATAAAGCCATGCATCCTCTTGATAGGTCACATGCAATTAAGATACAATGCTCATTTTATTATGGCCTAATCCAGGCCAGTGAGAATTGGTAGACAAGTGCTGAAGAAACAAACTGACATCTCTGCCTATGAGCCTCGTAAGATTCAATTCCTATCTCTAACTTTTCTAGCCAGTGAAAAACACTGCTAGGAAACTATAACAAAATCATTTATCTACAGAACTACAAAATGTACTGACAGAGGAGACTGCTACAAAGTCAGCTGATATGACTTTCAGCAGTGTTAGTAGTTTCACTGAACTAAACTACACTTTTAAAGAAATAAGATATTACTTGACATAATTAGGGATGGCTAAACATCTAGCTAGCTTCTGCAAGACTAAGGACATTTCTTGCAGCACATTTCTGTGTATTTGTGAATGTTATCATATGATGGAGTCTGCAGCACATTATTTATGCTCTACAAAATGATTAAATGACTATCACGTTGCTTTCAGTTGGAAAATACCTCTTAATTCCATTATTTACTCGCTGCTGAGTCCAATACATGATTCCAGAATCAAAACTTACTTCTAATGTAATTCATCCAGCTCATTAAGTAGTTGCTGGTTTGCTGAAGCAGGACATTGTTATCACCCTCATATGTGCAGTTTGGATCATTATCGTTCCGGATTTCACCCAGACGATTCACTTTAAAAAGGAAAGTGCATATTTTAATACATTGTTATATATCAGTGGAAACTATGAGGGATTAAATAACTATTCTGTGACAAAATGTAGAATATCTGTCTGTTCCTGTATGTACAGACATTCTTACCAACATATGAGCTTGCAATTTCACTGTTTAGTTTGCGAAAATGAATACATTGTGAAGATTTTAGAAATGTTTGGCATTCATCTCAGAAGGGGAATTCTCCTCAGTAAAATTTGCGTCTTTATTTTTGGAACTAAGACTGATTCATACAGACCCTTCTTCTGTCAAATGCTGGTGCAGATACTGCACAGGTTTAGTCCTTTTTTTTTCCTACTGTCAGGTATAAAATAAATGTTAAAATACAGATATAATGGAAAAAGCCCTTTTTAAACATATTCCTAAAATTCAGACAACATGACACAGGTTTAGACTACATATTAGGAAGAAATTCTTTACTGTGAGGGTGGTAAGACACTGGAACAGGTTATCCAGACAGGCTGTGGATGCCCCCTCTGGAAGCATTCAAGGCCAGGCTGGATAGGGCTATGAGCAACCTGTTCTAGTAGGTGGTGTCCCTGCCTTTAGCAGGGGGGATGGAACTAGATGATCTTAATGGTCTCTTCCAACCCGAACTATTCCATGACTCTCTGAACACCAGTCAAATTACATGTGAATGTAAAGATTCTCCTTCTGATCAGTGCATGCAGTAGTTTGTGACTTACTGGCAAGGTAACCATGTCCTCCACAAGCTTCTCGACACTCCTGGGCTGCCTGCTGAGCAGTCCAAGAAGACAGTGGTTTGCTGGCAGCAGATAAGGCATGAATCTCACGTCCCAAATCAGCCTTTGTGAAAATCAAGTTGCAAGTCAGTAATAATTTTTCTGAGATCTATACAAGTGCATTTTTTTCCTTTTGCTTCCCCCCAGAGTAACCTCCCACAAAAGTTTTTGGATACTAACATTCTCATATAGGACAGGAAACATTTGTGCCAGGGAATGGACATATGGGTAGGTGGCTGGGATGTGCTACTGACATGGCATTGCATGGGACAGCTCACTGATAACCTCCCAGAGATGGAGTGGCAGGTGGCTGAAGGTAGCATGTCCAGAGAAAGCTTCTGCCTCTCTGTGATATAAACAATCCCTTTCTCTCAGGTCAACAAGGGCATATTTACATTATTTACTGCCTTGCATGGTCTTCACTGATCTTTTAAGCACCACTTTTGCCACGAATTTGAAAACTGTAATGATCCCCCCCCCAAAGTTCCAGAGAATTATTGTAGCCTGCATTTACACTACTAATGATGGCCTTCCTTTAAAGAATGCTTGGAAATTCCAAACTGCAAAGAGTTTCTGGAAATGCTGGGTGAAATGAAATGCTATCAAAGACAATTTGAGAGCAATTCTCCATTTTTGTTTGTTTCTTTCCCTTTTATCCCCTCTAGAACAAAAGGAATTTATAAGGATTAAACTGTTAAAATTGTTAAAAAGAACCAGATTTTTTCTACTGGAATATTTCTCTGAAGGCCAGTATTTTGCCTAATAGTAGTGACTGGACTGGAGATCTCTAGAGATAAAATATTAAACAATCAAATAACATTAAACAATCAAACAGATTCTTCTTCTGTTAGAATACCTAACACTAGCACAGAAATCCATCACAGACCTTATTTTAGCAGGAAAAATATGAATGTTTAAATTATCTTAGTAATACACAGCCACTGTGTAGGCCCTAACAGTTAAAACTGTCAAGATTTAAATACATATATATAATTTATATGCTAAAAAAATTCATTCTGCAGTTATTTTGGCTGAGAATCAGTCCTTGCACAGAGACCAATAGATCAAACTACTTCATTTATGAAGGAGTAACTTCTGTTGGACTGAGTGTGGCTGAGAAATTTAGCATTAAGACTCAAAAATCTTAATGTATTTCTCTAAAAGAGTATTTCCTAGTGCTAGCATATGAATTGCAAATTCAGCCAGACTTACATAGTCTGTGCAATAATTAAGAATAGCATAATTTCAGAAAGGTTTTGATAAATACCTTCTGCAGTACCGTATTCACAACAGTCATAAACTGAATTTACATTATCATATAATTACAATAAACAGTTCTGCAAGGAAGCATAGTCTTAAATACCAGTGAAACCAATAAAACTTTAACCAATCCATCAAAACTCATTTGGGTGCTCTTCTAAATGCAGCTTTATCCATCACTTTGCATTACCATATTTCTGAGATGTCACTCTTGACTGTAAAATGACCTAAGACTTCTAAGTAGGTCCTTCACTTAAGAGTTTCCAGTCTGCTGTAATAAGAACTCAACTAAGAGGAAATGTTTAAGTATCTCACCTGTCTCTGACTCTTTTGCTTTGTCAACAAGCCTGCATAAAATTCCACAAAGTTCTCAAACAGTGATTTGGAGAAATAATCTAAGGCATATGCAGCAGCCAGATATGGAAGAAGACGCCATTGCTGGAATAATAATTAAATAGATTTGATTATTAGTTGATTAACATATATACTTTACAGTTTTATATACATAACTACCTCATAATTTTGAAACAACACATTCATTTTTACTTTGTTCAAATTGATGAACTGTATTTTATAGTGAAGACAACTTAGCAATAGGTCTTTATAAACATAATTTAGTGTAACTAGTCTATAAATAAATTACAGTTACACTATTTCAGTCCATGAATTTTACGAATTTCTGATAAACATCCTGTTAAACCAGTGCAAAAGTTCACTGTAGCTTTGGGGACCAACGACATATTTTTTCTCTGTGTTTATACAATGTCTGGCATGCCAGGGGCCCGTCATGATTCATATGTTTCTTCAGTATCAACATCATGGAGGGTGCAATTATTTCACTTCTTTGTTAATTGCTGAATGTAGGTTAGCGCTTGCTGCATTCTGTGAAAAAAAGCACAGGGCTGGATAGAAGAGAAAATAACATCTTAATGTGTAAATCAGACGGAAGTCCATAAAGGAAAAGGGAAGCTGCTTAAGGAAGATTTTGTGGTATAGCATCAAGGGAATGAGAGGTTCAGCAAGCATAGCCTACAGAATAGGATGAATCTGAGCAAACCAAAGGCTTAAGGAAGTGGGATGTTGCCCCAGGTTCATTCAAATAAGATGGAAAGAAAGCAGCTTTTGCTAAAGTTCATTGAAAGCTGTGAAAACTTCCTAAGTTGCAAGACTAACTGCAAAGCCTGGGGAAAAAGAAAAAGCACTCACTTTGCATGCACAAACTGGCTAAGTTTGTTTTTAAAACTTCTTATATAGTGAACTTTCAATTGATCTGAGCTCTCACTATTTCCCAATTTACTACCACTATTCCTCTTTTATTGTTTTTCAGAACAAAAAGTGTTTTTCATCTGCATATTCTTTGGAAAAAAATAATGGCGATATTCTTCTCAAAACTAGTGATGGCTTGAGATATCACCACAGTGAATGTCATTGATCTGTATGCCTTTAAAGAATAAAGTCTAAAAAAGAGAAAATGAGGGTAACTGCAAAAGATGCACTGACATTTTTTACACTAATTTCTTCATCAATACTTTTTTGTGTGCATAAAGAAGAGTCTTTCTCAGAAAAGGTTATTGTTTTAGAAGACAGATGTTTCTAGATATTCATATTTTGTTGTATTTTAGCTATTCCAAGAACTTATCTGGAAAGCCAAATCAGGCCAAAAGCAGTGTAAGGAGGTCTTGAGTTGGACAGAACACTCAAAACTGCACATGATGTACATTTCAGATGAGAAGGACAACTTTAATGTCACCATCTCCAGCACTGCTATTTTGATTTGCAATAGCTCTGTGTGTCGGTACATAAAAATCTACAGATGCAAAGTGTGAAGTTTTTACCTGTGTTTGATATTCAATAACAGGTATTTCCTCTTCATCAGTCGGTCCAAACTGACGGCGAGTTGCAGAGAAGCGAATGGCTATCGATAAGGCAAGCTTTAGATTGGTTGCAGAAACTGCTGTGATCAGAATTCTGCCAGTGGACAAGGATCCAAGAGCTGCACTAAAACGCTCCTTAACATCCTAAATAAATAAATAAAAAGCAAAAACTAAATGGTGATGCTAATACTTCCTTGCCTGCCTCAAAGATACAATTCTGGTCGAATGATCAGAAGCCCAGTGGACTGGGAAATTTTTATTTACTGACACATTCAGTTAAGCTGTTCAGAAAAAATCCATAGTAGTTTCTCTAAGTTACTATTGGACTGCCAAGGTAGTTTAAATAGCAGGAAATAAATAAAACTAATTAGGTGAATTGAATCATCTCTGAAGGACAATTTGAATATCAGCATTCACATCAAACTGCTTAACCAGCCATTTAGGTCACGGTATGCATGCTCAACCTCTGTGTATTTAACGAACTACATTAATGAAACAAAACTGATTCATACCGTGAAAGAACTTGAGTATTTTCCTTCAGGTGACACATCTCCAGTTATATTCAGTATGTTTTCTTTAGGTATCCTGACATTGTGGAACATGGCAAACCTGGTCAAACAAATACACAAGTAACTTAAAATCTACCTTGGAGTAGAGTAGAATGCCTACATTACAGAAAAGAAAGTCACAACAAAAACAAGACTGTACAGTACTTATCAGTGAATCCATCAAACCAGGGAAGTAATTTTCACAAAGTATGCCTGGAAGAACAAAGGCTTTCATACTCAGGGCAGCAGAGGAAGTTCAAGCTGGGAAATGATTTGCCATCACTCTTAACCTCGAGGCTTTTTCAATAATTAAGGCGATGCTTTAAAAAGAACACTGAGGGAGCCTTTTGAGCAACTCCGTAAGTAAATCAGAAGAGCAATATATACTCTGCAAGGGGAGAGACAGTACGTAAAGTTACTTCAAAGTTACTTATTAGAGACAGTATATGAAGTCAGTGCAACAGACACTTTCACCAACAACCTACAAACCTGAAATGAACTTTCAGTCTGTTTGAACATAGGAAAGTTAGTTCTCTCAGTTTCAGTTATTAAAAAGCTTGGGAAGTTGAACAACTCAACTTCCTTCTCCTGCTCAGAACTAGACTGGACAACTCTGACTTCAAAAAATTCCTCACCACAGGAAATTCTGCTGAACCAAATGGTTTACTGGCATACTGAGGTGCTGTCTGGAGACAGTACACACTTTGGAACAGAGACACTACATTGTAGTGACTAAAATACAGACCTGTAAAGCTCTTTCATATTATTTGTAATACAAACGAGGACCCAGCTGAATTAGTGCAATAAGAAGGAACTGAATGGAGACCCTTTCTTTGCTTAAACTTAAACTAGAATTCCTATTCCCCAGAATGTACCATATTAAGAAGGAATGAATGACACTGTCTTTTCTAAATTGTGACACTCTTGCATCAGCTATTAGAACTGGCAGAATGTCCCAAGTATTCATATTCTTCAGGAAGAAAGCATATGAACCGTCTCACCCAAATGGGCAATACAACTTGGCTCAACAGCAGTAATATCTGCTCCACGCACTAATATCTCAGCATCTAATAGCACTTGAAAAGCTGTATTTGTAATCAAAGCAAATTCCTTTTGCTTGCCAATACAGACTGATCTACTTAATAAGGCCCAGGAGATCCAGGTCTTTCACATTAATAAATTACATACGGGCTGCACTGCTGCACATGCTTTAAAATTACAAGTTGTTTCCAAGGAAACACATCTGCATACTGAATTTATTCAGCCTTAGAGATACAGAGGATTTTCAGACTTAGCCACGGAGAAGAGCAGGCCATCCTAACTGGACTTACCCATTCTAAGAAGTGCTTTGTTAAGTGCATGTTTCAGTGAGGCAACACAACTTCATAACACAATCAAATTCAACATTAACAAAAAATATCACATCCACCTTTGTTAATATTTCTGCTTATCACTGAAAGTAAAAAGTCTCATTCAAAAAAGATCATTTGGTTATATTCACTCTCTCCACTCTCTATAGACCAAATAAAATCCATCACATATAAAAATGTATAGCAACTCTGCTACTTTTTAAGCAATAGCATGCCCATTAGATAGAACTTGAGGGGTTATTTTTATTATTACTCATTACGTTAATTTCAAGTGAATGTGCATGGCAATGTTTAGGCTCCTAGTTCAGTGCTCTGTTTTGCTAGTTGTGCATCTGCAGAACAAGGAGGAGCTTGCTCCTAAGAGCTTACAAACTAAGCATTAGATTATAAACTACAAATTCAAACAATAAGACAGACAGTAACTACTGGAAAATGCTTACAATCAGATATATGCATAAGGTAGCTACTTCTGCAGCTTATTGTTACCTAGAATCATTTTGATTTAAAAAGGCATACTCTTTTTATAATCACTTTTTTCCATAGCTAGTGAACCATAATACTAAATTTCCAATTATTATATAACAACCTATTTTCTGAATGTGAAAATTAGCTCATATACTAAGACAATTTTTGAAAGTTCAGATTTTTTCTTTGATAATGGCCATGAGAGATTATTATTTCCTTTTTCTGTAAGCTGCTATCAAATTAGAGGCATGTACAATGGCAAAAACTTTGAGAAGCCAAGGATTGAGACAGAATTAGCAATTAAAAATCCTGTAGAAAATTCTCACAAATAAAGAAATATGATCTATTGTCTATGAGTGTTGAAAATAAAAGCAGAACCTTATAGGACCTGGGAGTTAGGCAACCTTACGAGTTGACTGCCAACTGCTGTTATGCTCCTTCTCCAAGAACTTTGCAATTTGAAAATGTTAGACATTCCAGCCAACTTGAACTTGATATTGGAACATATTAAAAATAAACAGTAAGATTTAATGAAGTCAACTATTACATTTCTAATGGTTATTAGCCTAGGAAGCATAGTGAACAGACACAGACCACATCTGTCAACGCATTCAGGGGAAAATCTCCTTAAATAATTGAGAAAAAGTAGAAATGTTTTACAATAATGGAAATGTACATACAGTCATGGGGATATCAAGTACCAGTAAGTTTGGAAAATGGCTACATTTCACGTGGTGATGACAAGACCATAGGCTTGAAAGCTGCCCTACTTAGGGCCTCTTCTACATAGCAATTAGTGTTTCTAAGATTAAGACCCCTCTGCAGGAAAGACAGATAGCTGTCACTTCAAATACGTTTCAGAGAGCTCTAAAGAAATGTGAAATTTTACAGAATCTAATACATGTGTAAAACAACTGTGTTACATACATTTCTACCTAGATTAGAAGAGCAGAGTTAAAAACTATTCCAATAGTAGCGTTTTTGTTTGGGTTCTTTGGCCAGTAGTTTAGGGAACATTTCAAGCAAAGTTAATCTTCCTGACTTTAAATCATGCAATAGTAATTCATCTGGTGTGCAGTAATGCTGATAAAAAAAAGAGCAGCTGGAAAAGCCATGAGCTCCTCTTGCCAGTACTCAGTTAATAAGCTGTTACCTATGGTACAAATAGCTCAAATATGCTTCGGTGAATTTCAAACCCACACAAATGCATTTCCTGACAGCTTGTGTTATTGACTATGTTAGAGATGGTACACCGACAGTTTCTTCCATCCTTCTAGGCACAAAAAGGAAGCAGATGAATGGAAGACTACAAATCAATGGCTGTTTATGGGACACAGTAAACCTTGGGAAGAATAATACTAAAAAGGTTTGTTGAAAAACTTGTAGAAGAGAAAGAAAACACTGCATATTCCATACTGAAACTCACAGAAAGGTTAGAGCTGAGCAGAATTACAGACAAGCTGGGGAAATCTGCAAGGCAGAATTTAAGCTCCAGCTTCTATAAACAGGACCCTAATCTAAGAATGAAGGTCTGCAACAGAAATGCCCAATAGTAGTATTAAAACAACACAGGCCTCCTAATCCTATCTTAATAGACTTCACAGAGACACTAAGACCCACTCACCATAAAGTGAGTTTAAGTGCCAGTCTGGCAAGGAGCTCTGAATGTGTAGACTCATGCAGAAGTCAAGAGCTGACACAGCTCTGCTAAGGAAAAGAAAACAAAAAAGGCTGTCTGAAATGCACTGCAGATTTGAAGCCTTAGCTCTGCTGGTGATAAAACAAGTGCATGACCAGATCTGAATCCCCCTTTTCCCTTAAGTACTGCCAGTGCCTGTTACTGAGATATGTATCTCAATGTACTGGCTGTGGCTATGCAGTTTTGAGGTACTGGAAAATGACAAAAATGAGGAGATAAGGCAGTTCTCTTCAGCATTGTAACATCTTAGCAATGTGCACTGTATTGTATGCATCCACACAATATTTCACCTTGACTCCAGAAACTAGGTGGAAAGGGCAAAACAGGGAAATATCAATAATGCAAAGTCACTGTTTTGACTTAAATTGCAAATATACAAGATACGTCTCGCAAAATATTTGGTTTAACTTTGAAAGTGGCACTGTTCACAAAGATTGGTGATAATAAATTCAGATAACTTAAGGCATTTTTAACAATTATTTTTATTTCATAGCTGCTTCATTATTATTGCTCTTTACACAATTGTTTGTGACTCTGGCCAGAAACTGGAGGGCAATAAAAAATACAGACAAGCATTACTTGCTTGAGAAGCAGGACTGATCTCTACACTTGCTTTCTTATTTACATCCCTGTATTGTCCCTTTTCCTGTACAGGAACAGTCCCTTCCGTGGCCTTGCAGTGAACCAGACCTGACAAATGATCTGTTTGAAAACAGACTGTATTTTTGTCAGATTAATTTTCAGACAGTTCCAATTGCCTAGCTGTGTCCACTGCACAGCTACACAAATGCCTGTCCACCACAAAGGAAAAGGCAGTGTGGGAGTAGAAACAAAAACCCAAAGGAGCATAGTGTACAACTTATCTTCACCAACTTCTACTTTGGATTGTGAAATGCAGCTCTGAGAGACTATTTAGGCTCTAATATTTACAGCTCCTACTTTCTTAGTAAAATAACTGCAACCATTAGGAAATCTAAGTAAGATTTAAGGGTATAAATATTTATCTACACAAAAACTCTTTGAAGGAGCACGCTTTTGTTTGGTCTATGCTTAAAACAGCAGAAGCAGAATCTTTATGAATTACTGGCACTGAAACTGAAATACTGCTGAACACACGATAAATAAATTAATTAACCATTTAAAAGACTTAATACAAAGGACTTGAGGATGTATGATGCATTATGGCTTCTCTAGCATGCAAGGAATTGCAGGTTCTGAAAGCCCAGAATACAGTCTCTTTCCAGTAGGGATTCTTTTACATCACCTACTGCTTTTCTGACCAACAATTCCCATTTACCCATTCCCTCTTGGGTGCTGTGTTTGTTTTCCAGTATCCAGAACACTGAATCTGGCTTCAGACATTGTTAGAGAGCACAGCTGAATGATTTTGCAGGCTGTATGTGCAGAGAGATCGCATGTTAACTGTATATGAAATGTTAAACTGCTAGTGAAAAATTTTCAGTTTTCTGAAGTCCATCATTATAATTACACAATGCTAACAATTCTCCTTTGTCCAGAAAGATCCTTTTTTCCCCTACAAAAAAAAAAAAACAGTTTGAATAAATAGTTTTCTCTTTGGCACTAGTTTGCTGTACCTTTGATAGCTTAATTTGACTTGTTCTTCATTTACTATATTTTTTGTACACTCAACAAACTGTATGCCTGCTAGCAGCAGATGCAGCTGAATGAGCTCACAACTTGCTTTACATAGACTGGTATGTTCAGCACTACTTCAGAAACAGAGAATTAATTTTCAAACTCTTTCCTCATACTCACTTAGTTGTCTTCTCTTTCTGAATGGGGAAAGCAGCAGTTAGAACCAGACACGAAATTAGTTCACCACTGATTTGGTGCCAATCACCTACTGATGTGCACTGAAGTAATGGATAATATTGGCAGTGCTACTGAACCACAGTAGACAAAAACAAAACAAAAGCCCCAAAACCAAAGAGGAGAAACAGAAATGCACATCAGCACTTACCAAAGCTCTTGTCTTATGTCTCTCTCCTTTCATACCTGCCACACATATTATGGAAAAGCCCCTGACTTCCAAATACTCAGGAGCTTTTAGTAACTGTTTATTTTTTTTTGCCCCAGATATTTCAATTTTGGGACCTCAGTGACCAGTGCATTTCAAAAAGTGCTGGACATCTTTGTATTATGAAAATAAAGACTGAAGCACTTGCATCCTCTGGTGGCAGCCTGATTTAATTTTTGGTAACAAAACACAGAAAGAGTCTAAATTTACCATAAGAAAAAAATTGTACTTCTGTCTTTTATCATGCATACATATGTTACAAAACATTTTTTTGAATGATAGAAAGGAACAGATTTTAAAGTGCTGTAAAGTGATTTTGTCTTTTTTAGTAGGTAGCAGAAATTACATTGATTTGGAAAGTATGTGATTTTAGCATATTCTGGCAATGATGCTGAGAAAGACAGATTCTGAAGGAGCAGGCCAGTCAGTCGGGTATATACTTCAAAATCTCCCGCATTACTTCTTAAATTCTTTCTCCTACTGAAAACAGTATGTTCTGCATTAGCTGTAAATCACCCTTCAGCCAAACAACCCAGAAAATTAGTTTTCTAAAACCAGAGGAGACAGCTATAGTCACCTAAATAGTTTTCTATATATTTTATAAAATATAAAATTTTAAATAATTTTATAATTATTTTATAATTAATGTCATTTTCTGAGCATGGGGAATTTCTTCCTCATGTCCCATGCACCCTATACATGTTTAGGATACCTGTGTATCCACACTGAAAAACAGCATAAATTTCTCCAAGTACAGGAACAAATTCTGGTATCTCTTTTAAATTCCCTACTCTCAGAATTAAATTCTGACCATTTATCGTGAGTGTTACACTGAAGTGTCTATAGTAATTGAATCAGACTTCACACACAAACAGAAAAAACAGCTTGCCGTAGAGACTAAAAGTAACAATTTAAGTCATAGCATAATAGGATCTAATTTAACCTGCTTTATGAGATAAACATGAGCATATAAATTACATGCAAAATTTTCCTTTTTCTCTTTTCCTTACGTGGTGCTTAAAACAATATTGCAAACTGAAAATGAGGAGCAGAATTTGACTCTTCCTACCGAAATATGAAACTGAACTACTTTTGGAATGCTCAGGCCCATGCTGCTGTGCCATCTGGTGGCTACAGGTTCATAACACAGGTGGAGGCAAAATAATCCCACCAAAAACCCTAGAATCAATTTTACAGTCACTGTCTCACATTTTTCCTCTACAACTTCCTTTTCTGCATGTTTTATTTTCCTTTTCATCTGTACCTTCATGTAACAGAGCACTGATGAGAATTATCTGTATACATATAAACTTCAGTTCCACTTTTTACATTATAGGCTCTTGGGACAATGGCAGAATTCTGGTACAGGCAACAAAACCTAGAGAACGCCTACATCCTTCTGGAAAGACACTCAAAGCCATTACATTACAAAGAAATATACTTTAATATGTCTACACTTAGTTTACTTCAATGGCATACAATGTAGAACAATAACTGAATAACAAACTGAACTGACATATGAAAGAAAATTGGAAGTAAAAAATATTGACATAAACTCCCACTCCCTTTCCTACTTTAATCTCTGTCTTTGCCCAGAGCTATATAAACAGCAGAGAGCTTAAAATATTGATTTTAAAAATTGGTTGTTCATATACCTAAATCTACCTCAGTTTCCCTGCCTCCTTCCAATCAAACCATAACTGAGAAACGAAGCCATGGAACTTCTTTATTTCAACCATACACAAAAATTATTTTCCGCAGTGGACAGGATTAGTCCAGGAACCCTGTGATTTAAACAAGACAGTTAATGGGTCTTTGACCTGGGTTTAAGATTCTGCCCTGCTGGGTCAGACTAATGTAATATCTTTACTAACAATAAACCTTGCCTGTGGACCTGCATTATCCTTGCTGCAGGCTGGAAATCAACATGCAAGATAACTGAGAGCTTACATCAGGATGAATTTAGAGGCTGACATACTTTAGTTCATAACCTCGTGGCTTTATTTCAGTATTATTGTTGCAGAGTCTATGACTGTAAGACTGCCTGGGAACATTCACAGAGTTATCAGCAGTACTTTAGATTCTAAAAAGTAAATGGAATGAAAAATCTGAAGTTGCAGGAATAGAAAATACTGAATTTCAAGGTTCTTCAAAATTGCTGTGTGTGAATGTATATATATATATATATATATATATATATATATATATATATATATATATGTATATATACATATGTAACTTAAATAAGAACAAATTAAAGCCACTAGCTACTCCAGCTCTTTTACAATCTCAGAAGTACAGAATTGACAGAGGATATTTGCACCACTACACGATACACTGTAGAGTGCTTCCTCATACAAATGGATTGACTTACCCATTATCCAACCCATTCTGCCCAATCTTCTTTCCTATGTCACCAACCGTCACACCTGGCATTGGCAGGAGAGTTTTCGTATCTCGAATCTGCATAGAAGTGGAATATATTATTTCAGTTGAGAACAATGAAAGTTCTTGATTAAACTTTTCAAATAGTGAAAATATTTCCAACTTGTATTTTGTTACTAACATTAAAGGAAGCTCTTTGTTTTTCCAAGTACACAATCCTGGATTTAAATCATATTTCCATATCCTTTCATTAAGGGCATGGATCCCGTAATAAAAATTACTTAGGCCAGTTAAACTACTGTGTTAAATAAACTTTAACATTGGTTGAACAAGAACTGAAACCTCATTTAGGCATTAAAAAATATAGAAGAAACCAACAAAACTTCTGTATAATGTTCAACTTTGAGATATTCCCTGATTTTGTAGTAAACTCTGTTCAGTCTGTTTTACTGTCTACAACTTAACTTTTCACCTTAAGCCAAGAGTTTTAGGACTTCATATAGCATAGATTATTTTAATTGTATTGGTAGTGCGATAATCTCTTAACTATTCTGTATTTTCCAGCTGCATAAAATTGACATAAAATTGGCTGTACAACCACCACAAAAATACAGTGAACATTTAAACCTTTGTTGCATTTATAATAAATGTTGAAGGCATTACTTAAAGTAAATGATGGTCAGACTTCTTATGTCTGTATGCTGTTATGAAACAGCACTAACAAAAAATCTTTGAGATCCCTCAGCCCCACAGAAAGACAAAAGATTAACCATGTTTCTATCCTACCTGTACAATAAAGGAATGTAATCCTTGGCATTGTCCATCAGGAGTGTAGAGTTGGGCATACACAACTGCATGTGTGGCATGTTTCCCCATATTTCCAACCCAGAACTTTGCAGCTTCAAAGTCAGGAGAATTGATGATAAATTCCTGTAGCCACAAAATAAAGAGAAGTAAAATCATCAAAATGATAAAAGCTATTGAGTTATTCTTCATTATGAAGAATGTTTTGAAAACATCCATTAACTACCTAGTTTTCATTCTGTACCCTGCCCCAGTAGCTGAGATCTCTCTTGCAGTGTGCAACTTAGGAGAGAATACATGTGGCTAAGAAAAATTTAGAGCAGATTAGTTCATGACTTGATTGTAAGGCCTAAATTTCAGCCTCTAAATTGCCTACGTAAGTAGTTATCATAATAAAGCAAAGTGATGGACTGAAGCATTCCCTGGGTCTGTGTTAAGTTGAGCTGAGTCCACACTGTGCTGCAATCTGCACAGGGACCATTTCCTTCCTGTGCAGTTTTCTCTGGATGGGAAGCTTGCTCAAAGTGTGAAAGACAGTGTATTTTCCAGTTTGGACAAGTAGGGGACCAGGAACAGCATCTATTCTGTAGAATATATGTATCCTGAAATGTAGACATAGCTTTAACATCCCAATTTTTAGATTCCAAGTACTGTGTTTTCTGAATGTAAAAAAAAACAACTAACAGCATTGAGCACTACTACTGTGCAGCAACAACTAACCTGAGTGTTATGATCAAATGTGGCAGTGGTCCGTATGCCTTTTGTATTAGTTCCATGGCTGAGTTCAGTAAGAGCAAAACATCCAAAAATCTAAATAAAGAGATATAAGGCATAATTCAAGACTAGTTAATTAGGGCAATTAAAACCATAAAATTTGCAAACGATTGCAAATTCAGCTGTTAGATAGTAACTTGTATTGCAAAGAAGCCAATTGGATACAATCCTAAGGCTGGGAGTACCTACACTGCCTGCAGTAAGGTGAAAGATTTTTCTTCTTTGCTGATGGCTGACTTATTTAGACAGGCACAGATGGACAATTTTCAGGTCTGGGCTGAGAGAAATACTGCGCAGTGAAAATGGGTGAGTTTGCTTTCATTACAAACAGTTCTCATTTCTGAAGTCAAGGGAAAAGTAGAATGAAGCTGTTTAATTTTACAAAGGCAAGCAGTCTAAAATATTAGCAAGGGTTAAATCTGTATCATAGCCATACATGCATACACTTGATTCTCTTTTCTGTTTGGGCTTAAAGCCACAATAAATTGTGCATATTGGCTTCACTTTATCCAAGACTGGTTTGGCCCACAGTATATACTCTTAGGTTGTAAAGTTTGAAAAACATAAAAAAAAAAGAGGTAGAAACAGGCTGCTCCTTATGAGCTGAGAGATAATTTCAGAAGATTAAATAAGCAAAGGTGAATGGCTAACAAAAAAAAAAAAGATAAAAAAGGTCATAATAGAAGAAGCATGACGCTCAGTTTGACTGCACTCAAGTGTGTACCTTGCATAGGCCTGAGGATCAAGCCAGACAGTGAATGCTGACTGGCATTCTGCTTTGGATTGGCCTTTTCTGTGTCAGACAGGATGCACTTACTGTGCAGGGCACTCAGTTCTAGATCACTTTTGGACTCTGTGTGGTGTTTCTATGGCATTAAGAAATTAATATTTTCAAGTTTATTGCATTGCTATTGAGTATTTCTCGCCAAGGATATGATCTGCACAGTGTATGATGCAGATGATATGGGAGTGTAAAAAACTTGCTATGATATTGTTAAAAGACTGGGGGGAGGGGAAGAGAAGAACTGGGATAGTGTCATCGATATTGTCTTTTGGGAGAAATCTCCAAATTTTGTCTCCATGTTAACTTGGATAGACTAAAACAGATTCAGGAAATGACATAACAATTGGGAGTGAGATTGTCAGGGCTGAGTGCTTGAATGTGCTCCTCAGTCTTCCTTTACTTTGTTACTTATTGGCAACTAGGTATCTACACAGATAAAAAATATTACAAAGATGCATTGAGTTCCATGGTTATAGCTATGAAAATACCCAATTCTAAAAAGCTATCAAAAGAAATTTACCTCCATGTTATAAATTTTCTTCACAAAATCAGCAAACCTTTTTGAAGCACTCAAAATTGTACCTCCAAATACCTGTAAATACAGAAAATAATGAAAGAAGTCAGTGACCTCGTGATGGAAAACACAAATATCAAATATATAAGCATAAGAATTTGTAGCAGCAATGTTCATTAAAGAGATCAGGTAAAGTAGGCTTGTAGAAAACAAGGCCAAGTATAGGCCAAGTAGAAAACTGCTACTTGGACTATACCATGAGGAGGTAAGTCAGGACTTGATCTTTTGCTACCCTCTTTACAGAGGACTGAATGTCCTCTGAGGAAATAACACTGACAAGTGAGAACAAAGACTAAATGTTATTTTATTGGGATAAAAAGACTATTGTTGCAGTAGCAACAAATTTCAATTTTGCAGTAGCAAAAATTTTCACTGTTCAAATCTGATCAAGCCTTCACTACAAATTCTTAAAAATGCTTTGTGAGCTCACTTTCCACTTGTGCATGTGGATATCTTTTTGAATAAAATAAAACTTTAAGAATATTCTAGTTTGCTGGGAACTGAAGGTATTCGATTCATGACCAGACAAGAATATTGTTTTTAGAGATACCTTCAGTTTACTAGATGGGTGTTCATATAGTAAAATTCTAAATCCTATACCTTTCCTGCCCTGCAATGAGTGTTAATAATTCAGCTAATATTATTTGAATAGCCATGTTAAGTATTCTTTCTAATACTAATTACTAATCTAGAGACTAATCTAGGGGGGAACTGATGAACAGAACCCCATCCACTGATGTCAGTGATCATCTTTACACAGATTTCTGTTACTTCTGTATTCTGCCCTGAACCAACACACTAGGGGGGCTCAGGCAACTGTATATGGAGTTGTAGTGAAGACACAGCAACCAAATAGGGTCCATAAAATCTAGTTCTTTTCACTGCTATTGCCATTGAGGAGAAAGAAGGGACAAAAGAAGGTGGTACTGAAGTTGTCAAAATAATAGCTGTGCCCATGCTGTTCCACTCATCAGACAGGACTCCAACTGAGAACTAGCTGACAAAGATCTACTAAAGTTACCTCACAGATCTAAACAGCTAAACTGAATTAGATTATTGAAAACAATGGGCTGGGAAAATATATTGCTTTAATAAAATAGGCAGAAAAACAACAGAACAAATAAGAGTGTTATAAGATACTTCAAAAATATTTTTACAGCTGTACTTACACCACAATGTAAGAAAAACTGGAGACATGGAGACCAATCATACATTCCTATACAGATAACTAAATTCAGTATCTTCAATGGGTTCTCCATGATCTCTTGCTGAGTAAGAAAATCATACTCAAAGAGTCTTTTACAACGCAGGAATGTCAACTCCTGATACTTCTCACGGCTCAATTCTTCTCCAGGATGATGTGCAAAAAAAGGATCATTTTCTAGAGCAGAGAAGATTCTGCTCTTGAGGAAGGAAAAACAGTGGTTTGAGAATGTTAATACAAAAGAATTAACAAGTTAATGTTGATCTAGGATAATACCAGGCCTTAAGCTACAATGGTTTGATTTAAGTTTATAAAGCAAAATGCTCACAGATTAAAAAATTGTTAAAATTATCTGTCATTAGATGCAGTTCATGAAACTCGACTTTACTAAAGCTCCTTTGTCATTATATAAGTGTGGGACTGATTCATTCTGACTGTAAGAGAATGGTTTGGTAAAAGTTACCTACTTTTTATAGCTGCTTCATTATTTCACTATGAAGCTGCTGGCAGGACTCTAAAGGGCAGTTGTACTTAGATTAAGTACAAAAACTTCCAGAGGTAGCATTTAATTATAAATATGTCATAATGGTAAAGTCACTAGGCTACCACAACTGTTCTGCTCCCAAATGAAAGCAGAAATGTACTCCCTTTAACAGAATCATCATATGTACCCATTTTATATGGATGTACAACTTCCCAAGTTTTAATTTTGATTTTTTTTTTCTTAGATAGAATCATAAAATCACAGAATTGTTTGGTTTAGAAGATCATCTAGTTCCAATTCCCCTTTCCATGGACACCTTCCACCAGAGCAGGCTGCACAAGGCCCCATCCAACCAGGCCTTGATGGGTCAAGGGATGGGCCACCCACACCTCCTCCAGGCAATTTCTTCCAGTGCCTTATCACCCTCATAATAAACAATTTCTTCCTAGTATCTAATCTAAATTTACTCTCCATTTCAAAATAATAACCCTTGTTCTATTACTACATGCCTTGTAAAAAGTACCTCTCCAGTTTTCTTGTAGGCACCCTTCATGTACTGGAAAGTTGCCGTAATGTCTTCCGGGAGTCTTCTCCAGGCTGGACAACTCCCTCAGACTCTTCAGTGGAGATTCCTCATCATCTCCATGGCTCTACTATGGACCTGCTCCAACAGGTCCATGTGCCCCTTATACTAGGGGCCCCAGAGCTGAATGTAGCAGCTGAATGTGGGTGCTCACAAGAATAAGCTACAGTGTATTTTTTACCTCAGAACTCTTTGTCTTGAAGATATCCATATATTTTTAATTGTCTTTTGTGTCATTTTGGAAACTCCCTTTGGTAAAATCTTCAAAAACAATTAAGCCTCTCCTATTCTTCGAGGAGGATGTTACAGTAAAGAAGAAGTATAAGAGAAGATTCCCCATGTTCTTCTTTGAAAGTTAGGGTCATTCCGTCTCCCTGTGTTAATAATTTGCCCATATGGTTTCGAAACTCCCTCAGACACAGAGCAGTTGTTTTTTTTGCACATTCTTTCAAGTGTAACAGTTAGATGCAGAACGATGTCTCTGGTTCTCCTTCAAGTATTTTAATAATTGCAATGAACCTACAAGATTTGCTTAAATCCACAGAATGCTGCATCACCATCAAAATGTTCATTCTGTCTCCCCCTCCATCTCCCAGGTCATGCATTCCCACACCATGCTTTGTGTTGCAATTAATCTTTTTTTTAGTAGGGATAGCTTTCATTCAGTTAGGCAAGCAAAACTATCCAACGCACACCATAAGCATTATTGCAAACACAAAGAGAGTAGGAACTTCTGTCAGGTCAAAGAATGCCAGAAATTACGTTTGGTAGTAGGATGTACTCAGATGAATTTAAGTAAATTGTAAAATTTTAATCGTAATTAAGTAAAAACCAGGAGCTATATGATTTAACGCCTCTCATGAAGAAATATGATAGATACAGATTCCTCTCAGCTCGAAAAGAGTAAGGAAGTCCTGTAATGCTGCACCTGGTCATGCCTTATTAGATAGCAATGTAGTTTGCTTAAAAATTCAGTTCTGTTCTGAAAAACAGATGTGCAAAAATAATTTCTTCATGCTCCATATCTAAAGACTATTATTAAATACTCTGTGTTTGAGAATCATGTATTTGCTTCTGTAAGTCCAAAATTAAAAATGCTTACTGTCTTGCTTGCTTACCTTAAGCCGGATGATATCCTCACCATCGAGGAATACTGCCATCTCTTTCCAGTTGAAGGAAGCTTTCTTTCTATATTTGGAGAGAGGCCCCTTAGGGAAATCTGGTAGCAAAGTATTCCAGGAACTTTGATTGCCAGTGGCTTCTTTCACATTCAGTATGGGTGCCATTGTTAGTCAAACTGCAACAAAGAAAATTTACTTAGTACACTGAAGTACTGCAGATTAAGAAATCAGAAGGGTTGTTAATTAAACCCACAGACTTGTTCTGTGGTGTAAGTGTGAGTAAAGCAGTGCAGAGCCAACAAAAAGCTTGGCTGTCCATCTTTGCATAAACTAAGGAAAAAATGCCTTTGATCAAATGTAGATAAATTACATAGTCTTTGTTATTAAAATGTGATCTAAACCTTTTAAATATAATTTAAAACAATATAAAGCAGGAACAGCACTGGTTAATATTCTGTATTAATAAAGGGGTGATCCAGGGAAGATAATATATTTCCATTTCCTTCAACTGAGTGAAGTAAGTAAGTATGAAAGCAGACTTCCCAAACCCACAAGATATTTATTCAGGAACTGTCATAATCATCTACTCTCGCACATCTGCAAAGTTCTCAAAAAAATAATCATTTGATATTAAGGCTTTTTTTGGTGTGGTGTTTTCTTTCTTTTTCAACTTGGCAATATGACCTATTTTGCAATATAAGCTAAATTTCTCATGCTTTCGGGAAACACAATAGAATTTTTCCCACTATCTAAAATCTGTACAAAGACTGTAAATCCTCCTAAGGATGCTTCTTAGCATCCTTAACAGCTAATTTGGCATTCTACTTTTTTTTGTCATTCCTTTTCTTCATCATCTTGATACTCCTCTTTCATTCATTTGGCTTCATTCAACCTACTAAGAACAGAATAAAAACGCAGCAGAGGAGGACTGCAGGACAATATTTCCATGTGCAACTTCTAGATGGCTTCCAGGTGCAGTTCCAGTGATGAGATGTGTAGTGGAAATGCTAAGTCACAGCTTGAATCAGTGATTGAGTACCTGATGGGAAGGCAGGGTCAACCCAGGGAGCTCAGCTGCATGCAATGCATCTAAGTTACCAGAATGGATGGAGACCAGATTCACCTCTTCCCAGACCTCATTTAAGGATTGGGCCACCCTGCTACTATCACTGTACTTTCCATTGCGTTACAAACTGGAACAAACAAAACCCAAACAACAACAACAAAAAAAAACCACCAAACTTCAGGCACTGGGAAAGAGCATTTCAGCCCGATGCCAAACAGACATTCACCTCCTACCAGCAAACAGAAGTGAACTGGAAAGCATTAAATCAGGCAGAAGTTCAAGGCTTCTAGCTCAGAACAGAGAAAATCTGGCATCAGAACACTGCAATTTTATTTAAAGGTGTCAGACTTTACTTACATTGCAGATCAGTGAGATTGCTGAAATGCTAAAACCTGTGCTTTCATGAAAAGAGTCCTGCACTGCAAAAAAAATTTTAAATTTTTCTCTACCTCCCCACTATGTTTTGATACAAGTTAGATCTAAGCAAGCAATCTTAAAATTAATTAGTAAATCAAAACTGGCAATTACAATAAGAAATACAGCTGAAGATGGCCCCAGAGAATCATTTCCATGCTGCTTTCAGCCCCATGGAACTGAGTTCTGCTGACGTTTTGAAATCAGCCGAAGTACATGGCAGAAAATAACAATATGGATTATTTAGAACTCACTGAAAATTGCTATAATTTCACACAAAAAATGCTGAGTTAAAAAGCTTTTTTATCTGGAAGTTAGTAATTTGTTAGTAGTTCAAGCTTAAGACTAGACAACCCTCTTCGGAGTTTCAGTTGTAGAATCTCTATTTGAACTGCCAAAATTCAGGTGACTTGATTTTTTTGGTTGAAGTGCAAAATAATGATTGAAGGAGGTGGTACTTTTTAATACCAAAGTGTGCTGAGATGTGCTTCCTCAAACAGAAGGGGTCAGAAAGGCATTTCTATATTGAGGTATTGCAGTCAGCATAAGTTGCACGTTATCACAGACTCATACAGTCATTCAGGCTGGAAGGGACCAAAACATCGTCCAGTTGCAAACCCAGTGCCATGGCAGAGCTACTAGCCATCAGATCAGGTTGCCCAGGACTCCCATCTAACCTGTCCATGAGCACCTCCAGGATGGAGCTTCTCACAGCTTCTCAGCCTGTGCCAGTGCTTTTACCACCCTGAGTAAAGAATTTCTTTGTAACATCAAACCATCTAACCTTGCCCAGGTTACCAAGAAGGCCAATGGCATCCTGGCTTGTACAAGAAATAGTGCTGCCAGCAGGAGCAGGAAAAATGATCGTCCTCTCTACTCAGCTCTGATAAGGCCAAGTACTGTGTTCTGTTTTGGGCTCCTCACTACAAGAAAGACATTGATGCCCTGGAATGTGTTCAGAGAAGGACAACAGAGCTGTGAGGGGTCTGGAGCACAAGTCTTACGAAGAGCGGCTGAGGGAACTGGGATTGTTCAGTCTGGAGGAGCCTCTGGGGAGACCCTATTGCTCTCTACAACTCCCTGAAAGGAGGTGGTGGCAAAATGGGGATTGGCCTCTTCTCCCATGGAACTAGCAAGAGGACTAGAGGGAATGGCCTCAAGTTGCACCAGAGAGATTTAGGTTGGACTTTAGGAAATACTCTCTCCAAGAGAGTGGTCAGGTGCAGGAATGGGCTGCCCAAGGAGGTGGAGGAGTCACTGGTCCCTGGAGATGTTCATGAAATATTTGGATGTTGTACAAAGGGACACGTTTTAGTGGGAAATATTGGTGGTAGGTGGATGGTTGGATGGGACGATCTTGAAGGTCTTTTCCAATGTCGGTGATTCTATGACTCTGTGAATCTTCCCTCTTCTAGCTTAATGCTATTCCCCTTTGTCCTGTCACTATCAGACTGTGCAAAAAGCTGGTCCCAGACCTGCTTGCAAGTTCCCTTCAATTACTGGAAGGCAGGAAAGAGCCTTCTTCCATCAGAAGAGGGGTGGCCAGCAGGGACAGGGAGGTGATTGTTCCCCTCTACTCTGCTCTTCTGAGGCCCCATCTAGAATACTGCATCCAGGTCTGGAGCCCCCAGTACAGAAAAGATAGGGAGCTGTTGGAGAGGGTCCAGAGGGAGGCAATGAAGATGATCAGGGGACTGGAGCACCTCCCCTATGAAGACAGGCCGAGGGAGCTGGGCTTGTTCAGCCTGGAGAAAAGAAGGCCACGGGGTGACCTCATTGCAGCCTTTCAGTACCTAAAGGGAGCCTGCAAACAGGAGGGGAATCAACTCTTTCAAAGGGTTGATAACTGCAGGACAAGGGGAAATGGTTTTCAGTTGAGGGGGGGGAGATTTGTGTTGGATGTCAGGGGGAAATTCTTTACAGAGAGAGTGGTGAGGTGCTGGAACAGGCTGCGCAGAGAGGTCCTCCCGTCCCTGGAGGTGTTCAAGGCCAGATAGGATGGGGCCCTGGGCAGCCTGGTCTAGCATTAAATGGGGAGATTCATGATCCTTGAGGTCCCTTCCAACCCTGGCCATTCTGTGATTCTGTGAAAGAGCCCTCCCTGGTGCCTTCTTTCCTCCAAACTAAACAAGCCCAAATTCCTCAGAAGAGAGTTGCTCCAGCCCTCTGATCATCTTTGTGCACCTCCTCTGCACCCACTCCAACAGCTCCATATCTTTATTGTGCTGGGGGCCCCAGGTCTGGACACAGTACTCCAGATAGGCCTCACAAAAACAAAGTAGAGGGAAAATCTCTCTGCCCTGCTGGACACTCCCTTTTTGATTCAGCCCAGTATATCACTGGCCTTCCAGGCTGCAAGAGCACACTGCTGGCTCGTGCCCAGCTTTTTACTCACCAGAACCCCTAAATCATTCCTTGCAGGGCTGCTCTCAATGACTGCTTCTTCCCTTCTGTACTTGTAATTGGGATTGCCCAGACCCAGGTGCAAGAAATTGCACTTGGCCTTGTTGAATCTCACTAGGTTCACACGGGACCACTTTTTAAGCCTGTCCTCTGGATAGCCTTCTTTCCTTCTATGGTGTCAACCGCACCACTCAGCTGAACCACTCAACTCACCACCATCAGCAAACATGCTGCGGGAACGTTCAATTCCGTCATCCACGTCACCGTTAAAGAGCACCAGTGCCAAGATGGACCGCTAGGAGACACTGCTCGGCCTCCACCTACACACAGAGCCACTGACCACGACTCTCTGGCTGCGACCACCCAACCAAACCCTTTCCCCACCTAATAGTATCTCCCGCATCTCTCCAATTAAGAGATGAGGTTTGGCAGAGCCACGCGAAACACCTCGCACAAGTCCAGCCGGCTGGCAGCTAATTAGAGGAGCGCACTGACACGCCGTTTACCTCCGCTCGTCGCCGTCTCCGCCTCGGGAAGTGACGGCAGCAGCCTGCGACGCTCCGCCTCCTCCTGCCGACCATGGTGCTGCTGGGCACGGCGGCAGTGCGGGGCAGCGGGGCGATGGTGCCCCGCGGCTTCTGGGCGGCGGTGCGCGTGTGGCTGGAGAAGCCGCAGGTGGCCAACAGGCGGCTGTGCGGCGCCGCCATCGAGGCGGAGGGCGCGGTGTTTTTCGGGGAGGATGGAGATACGTCTCCCCACCTCGGGGGCGGCGAGGAGCCGGCGGGGGCTGTGGAGCTGGGCCGGCTCTGGAGGGAGCTGCGCGGGGAGCTGCTGCCTTTCCTTGCGGCCGGGGCAGGTCGGGAGCTGCGTGCTGTGCTGAGGGTTCTGCTGCCCCGGGCGCGGCCCGCGGGGCTTCTCGCCCTGCCGGTGAAGGAGCTGGTGGTGCAAGGTGACTTGTTCAGGCGTTTCTGTTCTGTGGTGGGGCCGCACCGGCACTGAGTGGCGATAGGACAAGGGGAAATGGCTGCAAACTGAAGCGTAGGAAGTCTGGACTTTTGGAATCCGTGGGTGTTTTGGTTACTGTACCCACCTAGTATTCTAATTTTGGAGATCTGCAGTTTTTAGAGTGCTTTGATGATAGCAGGCAGTTTTCAGAGTAGGAAACATTATTCTAAAGAAATCCCCTTGGATAAGCAGAAGCTAAAAGCACTGCTGTAACTGGCATGTAAAGTAATAATGCATTGTGGCACAGCATAACTTCCATTAGAGTTATCTCTAGGAACAAAATAGAGAATAAATTAAGATAAATTAAGCATTAAGATGTAGCGTGTGATGCCATTTGTGCTGCCATCTCCTTTTTTTTATTGGTTGTTTCAAAAGACACTGTTCTTCCTTGTGTAGGAGTTAATTGTATAGGTCATGTTAGAAAATGAAATGCAACAGAAGTTCCAGAATAACTTCATGAAATATGGTAGAGACACTGAGGGGCATGGCCATCTGTTAGTCTGCTTATCTCAGCATTTCCTAAGCCTGTAAGTTTTGAAACTGTCCTTGGGCAAAAGCACTTTATTCCACAGGTGAGAGATACCATTAAGATCAGTAGTGTGAGCATAACTTCAAATGTTACATCACTTAACTTTACCTAAAAGCAGACCTTCTCAGGCAGTACCAAACAAAATAATTGCTGATAGTATTACTGATTAGTTGATAACATTGCTCTGATAGTTTGCCTAATGTTAGAGTGATACATACAATCATATAATCATAGAACGGCTTGGGTTGGAAGAGACCTCATCAAGCTCCAACCCGCTGCTGCAGGCAGGGCCACCAACTTCCACATTTAGTACTAGACTGTGCTGCACAGGGCCCCATCCAACCCAGCCGTGAACACTTTGAGGAACAGAGCATCCTCAGCCTCTGTAGGAGGTTACACTTCTGTTAATTTGAAATGTGCATCCCAGGACTCCAGATTTACTGTGGTAGGAGAAAGCAGCAGTAAAGCGTTGTCCTCAATAGTTTGCAGTTAATATAACAAGGAAATGAATTTATTTTTTGTGCTGAACAATGTAGTTAGTACCATGGAATAATATATCGCTATTTACATATATTTTCAGATGTTTGCAATGGAACTGCAACCTTTCTGCCTTTGGAGGAAAACAGCGAAGGAAAATACCGAATTAAAAAGTGCAATATATATCAAATTCAATTTACACACATAAGAGATGAGGAATGGTAAGTGCTGCAAGTGAGAGAGAAAGGAAATCCTGAATTATTGCAAGGATCACATCGTATTTTAATATTGATATCTAGGGGATTTGGTTTTCATAATTTGTGTAATTAATAAATGACTAGTGGTGTGATCTGAGTGCATGGTGTTCTATTAAACACAAAATACTAAAATCAACGTAGAAGAAATATTTTTCAGTTTTGATTATTATCTTTTTACACTTGAGGTAGTGAGATGTGTAAGTTCACTCTACTTCATTAAAGTTTTTATTTTTTAAGGTCTGTGTCTATTATAGCTCCATCTTCAAAAGATTGGTTTTCAGATGGAATAACATACCCCAAACTGTCATGGCTTGGAGATGTACTTTTGTCCAAACTGGCTAAGTGGTCTGTGAAGCAAAAATGCAGTGAGTTCAGAAGTACGCTGTCACTCATTCCTGTAGCAAAATACAGCAAGGTTTATCAAGACCTTAAAGAAAAATACAAGGAAATGGTAAAGGTAAGTTAGGTGACAAATGTGGTGACCTCATTCTTTCTTGTCACTGCTTTTTATTGTTGTTTCTTGTCTTATGAAACTGTGTCTGTCACTATTTTAAAATAAATAGCAAGTAATTTACTTGAATTGTATGCAGTATAGTTTATTGTGTTGTTTTTTCATCTTTTACTGTGTACGTAAAGGAAAAAATAATAATTTTCATAGTATTTGGAAGAACTAAACTGGAAATGCAGAATTCTGAGCCAAATTTGCGCTGAATATCATGTGGAGTCAGACATTTACCATAATGCTTGCCTTCATGTACGGAGTTAGCAGCAGATCAGTGGATGGAAATACTAAATGATTTTCGCAATTAAGCATAAATATGGCATGTCCTTCAAAGCCTCAAAGGGTCAGGAAGCACCAATAGTAGTAAGTAGGCTAAACATTTAGTACTCTATTTAAGGTAGGTGCATTGATGTATATGTCTGAGTCAGAGGAGCAGTGTTTTTAGTTTTTTATCTTGGAAACACCGAAAAATGATGATGACAATCTTTAATATTATGTGGCATAATTTGGTAGAGACAAAAGTCTAGCTATAAACGAAGAAATTAGTAAATGATCTTGTAAAACGTCAAGAACAGAACGAACTGTTCTGTTGTGCCAGGGTAATTCTATGCCCCATATGTTTTGAAAATAAATTTATGAATACTAATTTTATGTGTTTAATAGGAATAATGTTAGTGTTTTTGCTGTAAGAATTAGAATAAGCAAAATGATGTGTACTCTAATGAACAGATACAGCAGTTTACTTGAGAGCCTTAAAATTCTTGGAAACTTTACTGATTGAACAATAGCAGACTTTTTTTTTTATGCAGTTGTTTTCTGTGAATCACAAAATCTTGCAGTTTATATTTGTTTTCTGTCTATATTTTAATCAGGTTAAAATGCAAAACTTGTCAAAGTGCAGAATCCTGTTAAAGAGCTCTGGATATGCATCTTCTTTAACTGAGCACTTCTTGAAGTATTTAAAATGATTTTATTTTCATTTTTCCTCTGAAGGTATGGCCTGAAGTGACGGATCCTGAGAAGTTTGTTTATGAAGATGTTGCCATTGCCACTTATTTGCTGGTAAGGAGCTGTTTTGCTCAATAATCACAGAATCATGGGATGGATTGGGTTGGAAATGAGCTTGAAGACCATCTGGTCCCAACCCAATTCCATAGGCAGGGACACCTCCTGCTTGACCAGGTTACTCAACTTTTTCCCCTAGCTAAACTGACATATTAATAAGCAGCAATGTACCAAATATTTATTTCCATAGGTAAATATTCTTGACAATTTTTGTTACTCATAGGAAAAATAAAAGGGAAGTGTTAAGAAGCTACACATTCGTCATTGAAGGGTAAAAAGTTTTTGACATACAGAGCAGGGATCTACTCCAGGTCTTGCAGGCAGACATGCAGTTATTAAGATAACGAGTTCAAAATAGCATTATTATGTGGGAGTAAGTTCCTGTTTACAGAGCAGGGACCAGGACTGGGCTGAAAGCTCTGGGATCCCTTCAGCTGATTCAGAATTTGTGGCAGCTGACTCTTGCAAAGTAAATGAAAAATTCTTACCAAGTTGGTGGGAAATTGCACATACCAGTCTATAGCCAGTTCATTATAAAAAGAATTTTGGTTTTGATTTTCAGCATTGTCATCAGTTCTTTCTTTTATACAGTGGATATAAGCTCTTCTGTAGTATTACTTGCAGATACACTGTTGGAAGTTTGCTAGCTACTCCCCCTTTCTTCCCAATGTTAATCTCTTGGGCCATTTGTTTTATCACCTTATTTTATCTCTGTGTTCTTTGATCAGTTTCTACTTCCAGATGCTCAGGAGTGAGTGAAGGTTGTTTAGCACTTTAAAAAAAAAAAATCTTGATACTCTAAAACATGATCTCCTTCTCTCCATAAGCAGTTCTAGAGCTTGTGTTTGTTTTTTTTTTTTCTTTTCTTTCTTCCTCAAGTTGCTTTCTCTGCAAGTACAGCAACTGCGTTGTCACATCTCCTTTGTCTCCCAGCATTTTCCATTCATTGTCTGCCTTTTGCTAGGGAAATGTGAGAGTGTAAGTCAAAAAGGCTTTCTTTTCTTGTCTTAGGTTCTCTGGGAAGAAGAGAGAAAGGAAAAAGGATTGGCCAAGAAACAGTCATTTGTAGATCTGGGATGTGGAAATGGTCTACTGGTGCATATTCTTAGCAATGAAGGGGTAAATAGAGTGCATTTTACAATAATGAAAAAATATAATTCAATATTCTTGTTTTGCTTTTCTTTAATCTGGCATGCAAGTAGCCAAAATGCAGTTAATTCTTGTTATTAGAACAAGGCTTTGTTACTCTCTAGTTACCAAGAAAAAGTCTTAGCAAAGCTTTAGAAACTTTAGATTAATCAGCTGTTTTTATTAGTGCAGTGGGTTGTCCTGAAAGCTACTTATCTTTCTGAGGCAAGAAAAAATGAAGGAAATTGGAGGAAAAGGAAAAGTAGCAGTATAATTTAATCATGTTGTAAACTTATCAGAAAGAAATGGGTAGTTTTAAAGTAGAGATTCTCTTTTGCATTATCTTTTAGAGCAGATTTTTTTAAACGAATTTTATCAAAACTGAGGTCTACTCATTAAAGCCTGAAAATGTTTTTGTACGTAAAATGCAGCTCAGAGATTTCTTATATTGAAAGGTCTAACCAATAAGCTTTGTTTCTGGTAGTGCTGCTTTTTTGGCAGCAGCAAAATTCAGACTCTTGAAGCTCATGTTTTGAAACAAAAGCAGCAAAGAAGCTCTCTGCGATTCAACAGAACTCAGTGACTCAGTTGACTAAATTTCATTTAGAACTTCTGGGAAAACCTAGTAAAATTGCAGAGGAAGTGTTCATTAAACAAACTTTTATGTTCTTGTGTGACCAGACAAATTTGGTCCAGTACTGGATACTGTATTTCCCTGTGGATGTTTCTTTTTTCTACCTCATTGACAAATACATTATTGTCTATGAAAAATTATGTCTGAAAATTTCACGAGACTCATTAGTATTTAATTTGCAGTAAATATTACTACTACACAGGATTCTGAACTTCAAATACAGTTACTTAATGGATTTTTTTGTTTATAACTTAATTTCCAGTTATTCCTTTTCATATCAGCTTGTGCAAGAGAAAGTGTATTTAGACTCCGATAAATCAGTGGTTCAGATGGTTTTTTTCCAGCAAGGACTGTGTGGACTAGTGACTTTTGCCTGAAATGAAGCTGTATTTTGTTGTGTGACTGAAGAAGTCAGTGTTAACATGTAGATTTGTTTGAGAATTTCTACTAAAAATGGTGCTTAAAAATGATACTTTGTTGGTCAAATATTTCAGCACTTAGGTCGAGGAATTGACGTGAGGAGAAGAAAAATATGGGACATGTATGGACCAGAAACTCATTTAGAGGTATTATACAAATGTATGTAACTTTATTCGTTTGTTCATTGCTTCAGACTGTGTTGATAAAAAAATATAATTAAACACAGTGGATTGTAGACAATTGTCTAAAGCATTATATGACTTTGGTATAGTGCCACCCATACGTACTAGAGGTAGCTATAAGGGAGTTTTGATAGAGCAATGCTGTATCATGTTATTGCATATTTGCAGTTTGCTTATTTGCAGCTTAAAAGAATGATTTCCTATTATTTGTGCAAACATTAACACTAGGAGACAGTCCTTGATTTTACTGGAAGTACAATTGCAGACAGCTTTGTTTGCAATGCTGTACTTGATAAAATATGTTAATATCCAAAGTTGTGGATTAATAGCAGAATCACTCAGAGTGTAACTCTGATCTTGTATTGCACTGTGCTGTTTGGAACAAAAGTGCTGAACCTCAAAAGAGGCTCAACAGAAAAGAAGAGATATGGACCTTTTAGAACACGTCTAGAGAGAGACTGCAAAAACGATCGGTGGTTTGGAACACCTTCCCTAGGAGGACAGGCTGAGAGAGCTGGGACTGTTCTGCCTGACAAGAGAATGCTCTGGGAAAATCTGAGAGCAGACTTCTGGTATGTAAAGGGAGGCTATAAGAAAAAGGGGGCAGGCTCTTTAGCGGAGTCTATTGCGACAGGACAAGAAGAAATAGTTTCAACTGGACTTAGGTTGGATATTGTAAAAAAAACTTTCTCCTTATAAGGGTGGTAAGGCATTGGCACAGGTTGCCTGGAGAGGTAGTGGATGTGCTGTTCTTGGAGACATTCAAGGTCAAGCTGGACAGGGCTCTGAGCACCCAGTAGTGCTGTAGGTGTCCCTGTTCATTGCAGGGGAGTTGGACTAGATGACCTTTAAAGGTTTCGTCCAACTCATGATTCTGTGACTGTCTTCTGTACTGGCCTTGTAATTCATTGCAATCACGATCTTCAAAAAACTGGAAAGTAAAACCAGTTAGAAAGAGGGATTGTATTTAAAGTTCCTCATCCTTTTTTTTATGAGGACAGGAACAATTTGAGCACAACATCATTTGTTTGAGCTCTGTCTGATTTAGGTTTAATTCTTGTTAATGTGGTGAACAGTTGTCCTTTGGAAATGAGATGTTCCTAGCTTCTTGTTCTCTGAATTTCCAGAGTTTCTCATCTAATTCTGTTAAAGATTGTGAGCTTCCTATATAAAAATACAACCTGTAGCTATTCTCTAGTAGTTTTGCTTAAAAGTTCATTCAACAAGTTTTCAAATTCTGACAACTTAGTTCAGATCAACAGAGGGAGCAGTGGCTTTCTTGCTTTGGAAGTGGAACTGTCACATTCATTTTGTTGGAGTCTTCTCTTTGTCACTGTCATTTTAGGTGTAGGTTACCAAAACTGCCAGATTCCTTTCTTACAGTCTGCAATTAGATCTTACAAACAGCTTCAAGAAGCAATCCAAAACATGAAGCTGTAGTGCTCCTTCATTCCTTTTATGCTATATGAAGTTACTTTTGATTGTACTGAACAGTGTCTTCTCTTTTTCTTTGTTTTATATATACTTTTTCTGCCCCTTTTTTTGAATTGTGGAAATCTTTGAATTTTGTACATTCATTTTATATTAGGGTTTGACTATTTACAATTTCTCAGATTTCCTGGCACATGAAAAACTCTTGAGCAACGGTTGCTCTGCAGCATGAAGAGGGTGGGTCTTATTTGTCTTGTGTAAGGGAGAAAAATGGAATTTGTACAGAACACTTTAAAAAGCCATATAGAAACAAAAATATTCAGAATGTAGATGGAAGAAACTACTAACTTATGTGGGAGGGAGTGGCCTAGTAAGCAGGAATGATGAATTTGAATTGCTTCTCCAGCCACGGTACCCACAGAAGGAGAAAGAACCTGCTCACAGCCTTTTACCATCAGAAGTTGATATTGTTTTGATTTTAATTTAAAACATGAGTTGCAGAATAGATCATAGAATCATAGAATGGCCTGAGTTGAAAAGGACCACAATGATCATCCAGTTTCAACCCCCCTGCTATGTACAGGGTCACCAACCACTAAATCAGGCTGCCCAGAGCCACATCCAGCCTGGTTTTGAATGCCTCCAGGGATGGGGCATCCATAACCTCCTTGGACAACCTGTTCCAGTGCGTCACCACCCTCAGTGTGAAAAACTTCCTCCTAATGTCTAACCTAAACCTCCGCTATCTCAGTATAAAACCATTCCCCCTTGTCCTGTCACTATCCACTGTCGTAAACAGCTGTTCCCCCTTCTGTTTATATGCTTCCTTCAAGTACTGGAAGGCCACATTGAGGTCTCCCTTCTCTTCTCCAAGCTAAACTAGCCCAGTTCCTTCAACCTTTCTTCATAGGAAAGGTGCTCCAGCCCTCAGGTATTGCCATCCCTGGCAATCAGTGCCAATACTAACAATATAAAGGAACGTAACAAGTGTCACTCTGTATTGCCAAATTTCTGTGAGATATGTTGAATATAAATTTAATTATGGGTCGCTGTCAAAATGCAGAGTACAACATTGATGCTATGTCTAAACTGAATAATCAAAACTGAAATATAATGTAGGAGTGACTTGTTTGACAAGTGTTTATCATGCTTAGTCAAACACTTGTTTTAATGTGTACCAATTTGCTGGAAAGAAATTTGTTATGTATATTATCTGGACATCTATATGCATAAATAAAAAATGATAGAGTTGGTGCTTAATGTATACAACAGTGCACCATTTTGATACTTAACAATACCTAAACAAGTGCTTTCTGATGAGTAGAATAAGAATGGAATAGAAGTTGACTGATACTTCTGCAATTCCCTGTTAACTTTTTTGAATTCCTGTGAGTGACTAAGATGCTGAAGGCTAAAGCTAAGATGCTAAAGACTAAAGCTAAGATGCTAAAGGCACTTCTGAGCTTCTTAAATTTGAACTGAGGAACTTGTCCTGTGTTTGGTGAGTTTTGTGGTTGTGGGGATTTTTTTGTTTTGTTTTTAAATTTTAAAGAATAGCAGAATAGGGTATTTTTTGATACTAGCAGCCATTCTTTGAGTCAATAATTTAGTGTCAAGAGGTGGTGTCTCCTTGGTTCTGTGCACTGAATTCTCACAAGTAGAATGCTACTGTAAAGATCACCAGTGAATCTTTCTTTCCTAACATATTGATTCCTATATTTGCTCCTGATATCACGTGTATCATAAGGCAGTTCTAACACAGCTTGGACAAGAATGCCAAGACTGGCAACATATGCACAAGAGGTGTTAGGCTGGATTGGTTCTATTATTCATGAAGCGTGGTATTCTGTATAGTGAGATTTAATTTAGGAAATGCCTTTGAAAGAGGAGAAGATAGTAGGGAAGCTATGATTAATTAATGACCTAGGTCTGTAAGACATAGCAAAGGGAGTAGGACTCTGAAAATACATGTAGCAGAAATGAATGTGACAAGTAGCAAGAAATCATAAGTGATGTATGATATTTGTTTACATATATTAAAGATGCCAGTTTTCTTCATCAGACTTATTATTCTGCTCTGTGACTAGTATTTTGTGGATTATTGTTGCCAGATTCATCTTTTGTAGCTCTAAAAAACTAGTGCCTGGCAAAAGTACAAATTGTAGAAAATACTGTTCTCTTCTGTGTTTCTCATTCCCCCTGTGTTTTTCTGCTTTTAGGATTTTACATGGTTGCTTAGTGCTTTATTAACAAATAGAATTAAACTTTTATTAAATTTCTGTTGTTTTTGTTTGTTTGTTTGTTTTTTTTAAAGGAATCTTCTATCGTGCCAGGTGACAGTCATCTCTTTCCAGATACTGACTGGCTGATAGGAAACCATTCAGATGAATTAACGCCATGGATACCTGTAATTGCTGCCAGGTATTTGCTGGGGAAGCAGGAGGGGTGGAATTTAATAGAAATATTATTTGCTATGCATGCTTGGTGAAGTGGGGTTACAAAAGAAGCAGTTGAGTTGTTCTTGCAAGATTTGCTTCTTATGATGGCAATTGATTGTTTTTTACAAAATGTTTCTGTTTTCCTGTGGAGAAACATGGAAGTTGTATTTATTTTATCATAGAATTCAGTGTAGCATTCTGCTTTCAAATTTCAAAATGAATTTTGTATTTATTTCTCAGATGTGAAGTTTGTTTAAAAATAAATTAATTGCTGTTGATCTGCATTTCTTTGTTCTGCTGTAGTAGTTTGATGCCTAGAGATTTATTCCTGCAAAGTTGGCACAGTGACTTACTATAGCAAATAACATACCAATAAATATCCTGAAGTAGTATCACCTAAATATAATTTCTTGAAGCTCTGTCACTTCATAAAACTTTACATCAGTGCTTTTATCTGATAGGCTATTTCTTAAATTTGTGTGTTCTTGAGAATAACTTTCCATTTAGCAGTTCACTGTCCTTCTTGTAGGTCTTCCTATTTGTGTAGGTACTTTGTGCTGCCATGTTGCTTCTTTGATTTCCATGGAAAATACAGCCGAAGACAAAGCAAGAAGACTCAGTACAGAGAATATCTTGATTTTGTTGCTGAAGTGGGACGTGTCTGTGGTTTTCATGTGGAGGAAGATTGCCTTAGAATTCCATCAACAAAAAGGGTAATTTTGGACTGACAGGTTACAATCTGAAATACAAGAGAGAATGAAATGGTTTGTGGTTATTTACTGTATACTTCTCTGAAGGATGGAAAACTCTTCCACTTTCTGCTTTAATTTTTCCATCTGCCAATATTGGTTACTTGCACTTAGCTTTGTAGGTTTTCTTATCAAGAATTTCAAAGTGAAAAGCAGAAAGAGGTGTTCAGCTTTATTTTTTTTTTTAAATAATCTGTCAGATCATTTAAATGTTTGGGGCTGTGCTTGTATGGCAGAATGTATTATGGCTTGGCTACTGGGTTTCTTCTGTGTCACCAGTGTTTAAAAGCTAAAACTAGAACTAAATAAATAATTTTAAAAAACCCTCAGATGTTAATGAGCATAGAGTTCCAATGGATATCTGGCAGTTAGGTGTAGAAACCTGTATAACATATTTTGGTTGTTGACTGAATACTCTGATGTAGGAATTAGACTGTATAAATGCTGCAGTATAAATAGAGATGTGTCTGTTTCTGCTAAGATAGGTGTGCCTTATTGGAAAAAACAGGATCTATCCACCTACAGAACATTCTTTGATGGGTGAGCAGATAAAGCAGTTTATTTGTAATCGTCAGACCTGTGCTGTGGTTGCACGTGACAAAGAAGATGGATTTAATCATAACGATCACTCTGTGTGCAGAGGAGCAAGCTCAGAACTCCCTGAAAATGTGATGGAGACTGCTAATGGAATTTGGATGCCTGGATTTCAACCCAGAGAAAAAACAGAACAAACCAGAAATTGTGCTGCCCTCCCTCGGGATTTTGTAGATGGTGTTGTTCTGAATGTGGCAAACTTGCTGTTAAATGCTGTCCCTGCAGGATCATGTTCTAATACGCGTGGTGGAAATAACAATACCTGGAATCAAGGAGGTGAGATAGTCTTTCTAGCATTGCTCCATTGCCTGTTGCTTCTGCTGGCAGGGGATGTATTTTCTGATGAATTTATGGTTGTAAATTTGGCAAGTGAGATAGACTTTAGGAAATACTGTGAACAGTGTGTAGGAACAGTTAGGTTACGACCTGAGCCAATGATTACCTCTTGAAAGAATGTAGCCAGCCTTTGGAAGCATAGATAGAAGCAATTCACCTGTGTGACTGGAAGGACCCAGGGTCCACCCTCCTTAACCTCATTTAAGGGCTGGCAGCCACAGGGGAAGCATCTCTGCTTGGAGATCACCTCCTTTGGAACGCTCAGTGAGCACTGATCCTCAGAAAGGATAAGCTGTTCCTCCTGTATTACTGGATTGTAACTGCTGCCTCTCTTGGGTGATCCAGAACTGTTTGAAAGGAACTATGTATCTACTGCTTCCTATCCTTACAACAGTATTGTAGCAAAGTTTTTGTTTTTGTTTTTTTTGTGGTGTTTTATTGCACCCTGGAGTGCAAATAAGGTGCGTAAGTGTATTCTGAAACTTCTTTTGTTTTTCTTTTACTCAATACTTACATACTAGGACAGAATCAATTAAAAAAAAAAAAAAAAGAAAACAACAAAGCTGTTCAGAAACATAACTTTGCATCTAGATGGAAAGGATTTGAAATATATTTTTGGATAATAACTTGGTATAATTCTCTAAGAAGTGTTTTGATGTGCCATTTTTTTTCAACAAAATGAGCAATTTTTAGTTGTCTTAGCCTTAGAATGAAAAGAAGTTGCTGTTTGTTTTATAAGCGGTCAGTAAGTTCTGTTTTCCTGCATCCATTTCATTATTTACTTGCTGTACTTTGTTATATATTGTTATTATAGAAAAGCCTTTGAGTCCTTTTCTTTTTACTACGTTTGTACAAAAAGAATGCTTGGCACAGTGAAGATTGTATGTTACTGAAGAGGGGAAAAAAGAAGGGAGGACACAAATTCTGACTTGAGCGCTGTTGAATGAAAACTGCCATTTTACAGACTACACACATAGAAAACATACATTTTATATTTGTGAGGTTGAAAGCACAGAGTTGCTGCAGTACTTACAGGTAATTCTTAGGTTCTATTTCGTAAGCAATAATTTATGCAGAAGTTAGGGCTTACTAGGAATTTAGTTACATACATTTTTATAGCTACACCACATCTATTGCAGAAAGCCTTTCCTTGAAAGAAGTAGCAGAACGTTTAAATAAGGAGACTTTAAAGAGACTGAAAAGTGAATATGGAGGCCTGCAAACATTGCTCAAGAACAATCATCAAGTATTTGAAGGTAAGGAATAAACAGGCCTTTTTTTTGTTTGTCTTGGCTTTTTTCAATCATCAGTTCTACTCCTCCTATCCAGTTAAACTTGACTGAAAAGTCTTAAATTTCAGTCTAGATTCTGAGCGTTTTAGTTTAAATTATTTTAATGGATTTTGGTAAACAAAAACCCAACCTCTATAAGCACCCACCCTCTATGAAGATGCTAAAAAGATGCCTCAGCATGATAGTAAAAACATCTCACAGAGAAATAAATTATTTTTCTTTAGATTATCTCTGTTACTTCAGTTTCTTATGTATTACTTTCTTTTTCTATATAAATGGTACATTTAGTTTTGTCTGAGTGATCCATTTGTTGAAAACATGTTATTGGCTGACTGTCACTATGAATTTTTTCCAGTACAATTCCCATGGCTGTATATTAACAGCTGAATTTGTGTTTGTTTTTTAATCTTAGTGCTAGATGGGAGAGTTCATATTCGTGACTGGAGGAAAGAGAAGCCATCAAGGAAAACTAAGCCTGAAGTAAAACGATGCCTTTCAGCTGAAGCATTTAAAACACGTCTCTGTTGGTTTTTCATTCATCATCCTGACGGTTGTTCTTTGCCTTCTGAATCTTGTCCATATGCTCATGGGACTGAGGAGCTAAGACAGTCTGAGACTATTAAAAAGAAAAAACAAATACAATGATAAAATGCTGCCACTTATGTTGAAGCTTGTGTACAGAAGTGTATTTGATTGACTTTGGGACTGCTTAGTGCATGAGAACCTGCAAAATTTGGAGGTTTCTCTTCTTGTTCCAATCTATTTTATTCTTCTAGTTAGTTTGCAAGTTCTCCTATATTTTAGTTTCTGTAACATTTATATGAAAAGATTATAGTAAAATGTCTATACTTCTGGATTTTGTTTGTTTTTCTTTAATATAAAAAAACATACCATTCCTTCTTTCTCTCATACTGGTTCAAAATGATTATTGATTTGATGAAAGCTTTCTGAGAAATTGTGAAGGTTAGAACTTGGAACTGATTACAGGACAAATCTAAGGTTGAGTGAGTAATGCATCTGAGAATTCTGTAAGAACACAAGGAATCTGAAAAATGAAGGAAACAATTGAAGCCCAAGCAGAGGAGCAGTGAAAGATGAAACTGGAAAAATTTTCAGAACAGTTTCAAAGCCACTTTGTTTACTTCCTTGCCTTTCAGATAGCAGATTGCAAAGAACTCTCAGAAGTGTTGTGTTCCCCTCCTCTCCTTTTATATTTCTCTTCTGATCTTGGAAAAAGATAACTAACCTAACAATTGCAGTAAGTCATGTGTTACATTATCTACTGTGCTGTGTGTGCACTGCTCCCTTACCTTCCTCTAACGGGCGGTTTTTGACTGAGCCTTTCCCAAAGGCTCTGCAATGGCGTATAGACATCTTGACTGTAACACTAATCGTTACCTTGTTACACACATTACAGGGCATAAACATTTTAAAGGAGAGAAACTTTATACTTTGAGGGGTATTTGAATGTAGTTACGTTGTTGGAATAAGGGGAAGGAGAATAAAGTAAAGTACAGCTCTCAGGAGCAGGACAACACAGTAAGGTGATATGTAGTTCCTGTTGTAACAATTTCTGAAAAATGGTTTGCTTAAGAAGGGCATGAGTTAAAAAAGACATGGAGTTACGTATATATTACTTGAACATAATTGAGTAATATTGTTGCCTTGGCTTTTGTTTGGCTACTTGCAGAGTAAGAGGAGCTCCTGGAGACGCTTACTTACTAGTATGTTTGGTGACTCCTCCAGGCGAAGATTTCGTTTCCACATGTAAAAACCAGAAACAGACTTTAAATTATTTTCCAGTTATTGCCATCTTCCCTGATGATTCCTGCTGTGGTACAATGTGTTTGACTAAAAATGTGATTTCCTGAATTAGAATTCACTCATCTGTGCAGACTTTAAGTCAGATGGATTTGCATTATGTTGGGATTCAGAAGCTGAAAAGGATTGTTTTTATTTCCTTGTTTCCGATGAAGGGAGAAGAAATACACACCTGACTGACTGAAGTTGAAGTTGCTAACACATGCTAATACTCTAGTGTTTTAAAACTGCATTTTGTTTGTGCAATGCTATGCTAACTAGCATATTAATATATTAGTGTAGCACATTATTTCCTTTGAATAGTCTTTGTATTCTAAACTCACCAACATATAGATCTGTCTAAATTCTTGATCGCTGTTCTCAGTTTGACATCACTGCAGGTGGCCAGCCGTCCAACGAATCTGTAATTACAGAGCCTTGTTTGTTTGGAGAATTGGTAATAGAATGTTCTTTCTCCTTATTTTTGTATAGAAATGTTAGCTTTATGTAAGTTTAAATATACATCTGAAGGTAAGTGCTAAAAGCATAAAAAAGTATTTTATATGATTACTGTATCTTGTTGCTTTCTCTATGATCCACAGTCTTAGAAGTCATTAACATAATATTCAACTTTGGCGATAAACGAAGGCCAGTAGTGGATGAAAACCCTTAATAAAAACCTACTTACACAAGGGGTTGAGCCTGAAGTCTCAGTCATTGATTTGACACAGTCATTTTGCTGCCTAGTTTACTGCCATCACTACCCATTAGTAAATTTGGCTTTACTTGAAACCTGTCATTGTAGAGGGAAAACAGTTGCTGTTATTGATAGTCACAACACACGTAGACAGGAGAGTTAGATGACAGATTACAATCATAGAAATGCTGGTAGCTGAAAATGTTATAAATGCAGGTGTGGAAGAGTTACATTTTCATAAAATCTACAGATAAATATTCGGCATAAGAAAAATCTGAATGGTTCCTCTCTTATACCTCAGTAAAGGACTGAATTTTACTGGAATTTTGACTGAAAAGACTGAAAGTTACTGAATGTAACAAATTAGAAGAGATTGTTTTTCCTTTTGGAATATCTATATGCATCTTCAGAAGGCTTCTCTGGCACATCTCAAGCCAGTTAATTTTTCTGTGTTTGTATCATTTACATTGTTTGTTTATGAAATTACTGTGTATGCTTTATTATCAATTATTAGGCTTAGATTATTAGATTATTAAAGCCTTAAGCTTTTAGAGGATGTCTGTCAGCTTGTCTAACAACAAATATGGGCCTGAAAGTATGCCAAGTTTTGGGGCTTGTTTATTCAGGTTCAGAGTTTTAAATGATAATGCTTCAGTGATCTTGAGGATGTGATTTTTGTAAGCTGGATTCTAACTTAATCTAGCAATATAAAATAAGCAAGAGTTGAGCAATCATGAGCTTTGCCATCATAATGGCAAATATTTCAAATCAGCAGAAACAAAGAATAAAATCTGAAGAAACAAGGACCACGTGCCAGCGGCATCAGATACTGGGACGAGTTCACTAATGTATGTAAACATCTAGCATCAGCTGCAGTCAGACATGCACACCTGCTTGGTTATGTTTTGTTACTGCTGGTAATTTGTATGACTGAAGGAGTATTTTCAAATAAATATTGCAGTTATTAGGATATTATCCTGGAATATAATGCCCTCATCTTATTACAAGGTATACCTTTCACAATCACCTTTACTGACTGTTGTATCATGCTGCGTCTGAGAGAAGCGTCTTAAAATTTTCCTTTGGAGTTTTGGTGTATTTCCTCTCCTGAAACAATGGTTTCATGATTAGGCTTTATGAATTGTGATTCTTGTTGTCTGATTCTTATTTGGACCTGCTGAGTTTGTGTAGTTCCTTCCTGGTATAACTTCATATTTTTCAGGTAGACATACTTCACAGTGCTCAATTACTTCCTACAATTTCTGCTGTAAGTAGCTTCTAATGGAGTGCTGCTAAAATTCTACCAGATGAAATCTGCTTAGCAATCACAACCCAGTTCTATTCTTCCCTGCCCAGTTTCATTATAATAGCTTTCAGCAACTCTAAGTAGGTGAGTATAACTTCAAATTCTTTTGCAACATGAGCGTCATGGCAAATCTCTGTAACAGCAAAGAAGGATGTTAATAATTCAGGAATCACTGAATCCATCTGCATTAACCTCCCAACAAATCACCTTGTGCTCCTTGCAAAACTGCATAAGGACTCAGCAAATTCAACCCTACCCATATTATGTGGTGGTGTGCATGCTGTTGAAGCTGCGTGTACCTGCCATGTTTTGAAAACACAGTCTGTCAAGCTGCCTGTTAGTCGTGTTGTTTGACAGCTAGCCAGGCACTGTGTACAAAAACAAAGCAATCTTCTCCCAGAAAGCCTGCCCTGGATTTTGAATGCTTTGGTGACTGCTTTGCTATAAAAGCAATTAACTCTCCTCACTGCTAATTGATACTGTGTGGAGTGTGTACATAATACTGTAAAAGCTGTGACATTACAGCATTTTACTTCAAATTCTAGGCTTCATATAAGTGTTTTTGAATGCAATGAATAAACATGGAACTGAGAGAGGAAGAGAAAAATCATTTTTTTTTCTTCTTAGGGACAAAATATGGAGACAATAAAGAGTTTTCAATTTGCCTAGTTTTTGGCAGTAAAACATGTTTGTTTTGTTGTTTTTTAATTTTTCTTTGGATGCATGACTTCTCCAGAAATTATTTTACTCTGCAGCTACCTTCACTGGCCTTTGATCCATTATGAAGCACAGAACAAGTATTGCTGTCATCATCTCTATTTTACTGTGTAACAGTATGGGTTTCATCATTGTGGTCCTTTCTTTCTTTCTTTTCCTTCTTAATTTCTTTCTTTTTTTTTTTTCTTTTTTTTTTTTTTTTTTTTTTTTCATCTGCTGTATTAAATGTTTTGTGAGGTTGTTTCAGAGACTTCATACCAGTAGTGTATGCATCACATCACCTATTAGCAGTGTCTGATAATGCTGTGAACATTAATATTGACCCTTTCTGTCCAGTTTAGTCCAGCAGCTATTCTTTCTTCTTTTTGGAATCTAAGCAGATACGAAATGCTTTCACTGAGTGTCGTTTTCTGCTTTTTGAAGAACTTTAACAGCTTTTTGTCCTTTCTTTTGGTGTTTGAGTGCATTGTTTCTGATCTCACTTCTAACAGTAAAAAATAGTACAGAAAGACTTTATTAATAAGCTATGGAAGTACCTACATGTGATTCATTGAAGTCAGATGTTCTTGTGTAGGTGCTGTGCTGCTTTGCAGCATGGCCAGCAGGTGGAGAAAGTGAAAAAGAAAGCTATAGTCTGTCAGCTCCTACAGCGGCTGCAAATGCTCTGGCTCGAAAGAGTTTGGGATTGCTTCTTGCAGTGATTGGAAGAGTAATTGTGTTGTCAGGTGATTTAAGTAACAGATTACTTCATCGCTCATCCAAGGTACTATATTTTTCTCTTGAAAATCTAATTCTCATACAATTCTCTCTAGGATCTTTCTTCTGTATGATTTTAATTGTACAAGCAAAATTGCATTAGTAAATTTTTAGTACGTTAACACTAAATTGTGTTATTTTCATAATTTTCATGATTAGATAGAGGGCAGTAGATTATTTCAAACCTTTTTTGCAGTCTGAAGTGCAGATCATTATTAAAGAAACTAGATATGTAAGTGATGTTGCACAACATTATTATTCCTCTGAAATATTGTTTTCTTTCCTGAAAATGCCTGTACTGTTCTAGGTCTTGCAGCGGATGAATAAAGAAGGTCCAACTCTTCTCCAGTGGTGAGTAAGGAGGTTCTGAACTGCGCAATGATTACTCCTGATAGAAATGTCACACTATTACCTTTTTGAAGGCCTCTTGAAACATCTTTAGAGGCCAAAACAGGAAAATCCTGTACAGTTGTATAATTTAGTGTCTCCCCAGGAATCCTTAGGTGAAGAAATGTGTTTATGGTACAGTTAAGTGTCTTTGTGTCTCTCCTGTGGCAGCATTTTAGCAATACCCCAGAGAAAGACTGACTTCCCAGTAGAAAGATTCTGACTTTAAATGCTTTAAACCAGCATAAAAGGCGTTTGATATGACATCACATCAATGTCATGTCACTGTCAATCTGGAAGCAGGGTCATGGAACTGTGCTTCAGTGCATCACAGCTGAAATCTGACCCTCGGTGATTGCTTGACAACAGGGGAGAGGTACCTCCACAGCTGGAAGGGAAGCTCCACAGCTCCCATGCTTCATTTATTTATAGCCAGCTTCTGGTATGGGAGAAAAATGTCAAATCACCTCTCCTATATACCTGCCTATGTTAAGCTTTACATAATCCTTTACATGATTGAATGAACCATTTTTTAAGGCCCCTGAAAGCATTGATCTTTCTGTTAATTTCTTTGAGATGCAGGATCAGACCTTGATGCAGGTTCAGGTTCCTTTGGACACCTTTGCTGCCGTTACTCATCTATCTCTGCATTCCCCCTCTGCACTTCAGTTGATTACAGGCTCAATTTTATAAAATCCAGACATATTTTGTAATTTTTGTCAACAGGCGCTCAGCTTTGTCTGGAAACACTATTCTTAAATGTGTGCACTTAATGGGAAATGGTTCTTTTCGTTGTGTTCCTTTCACAAATGGTGATTGTCACTGTTTAATCAGCAGTGAAACAGAATTCAGCATTTTCATACAATTTTGTTGAATAGAAGACTGTTATTTCTGATGAAAGAAACAGGGTATGCCCCAGCTAATTCTTTAAAGTACTTTCATCTGTGGATCATTGTTATGTCTTCTGTAGGGTCAGGATGAGTCTGCTGCTCCTTGCGTAGGAACTAATTTCTTCCAGGCATTGTGACATTTTGCAGATAGCAATGTCTACACCTGTAGAGAGAAAAAGAGAGAGTCAGCTATGTGTTCTTGGCAGAGAAACCTATAGGTTGCTTTTCCACCTCTAAGTGCATATTGAAGAGAAAGGGATAAAATAAATCTCAGTAGGAGAGAGCACAACAGAAGGTTTATAGAGAGGATGAAAAGCAGAATTGCACTTGTATTCCTTGGATCTTTCAGAAAGAAAGAACTGCTGCCTACATTGCAAATATATGTCCACAGGAATAGTTCTGGTTGCTGACTGACACTGAAAATAGAGATACTGTACTTGTTGTCACTGAATATGTCAACTGCTTCGTCATTTTCTTCTAGCAAGTGGAAAGTGCGCAGGCAGAGATGAGGTCTGTGTGCTCAATTCTTTTAAAGACTTTTTTAATAGAGTACGTCAAGCAGACATGAACAACTCTTTTTTGACTCTTTAACTGTCAGAAGCAAGCGTATACTAGAGGCATAAAACTGTCTCTTTCAGAAAAGAGAAGCATAGCTGCAATGTAGTGTTCCTCTGTATAGAAGCGTCCTTCACACAAATCCAAGTTTAGGCAGGAGCTAAGCGCATGGACCCAGGCTCTTCTCAGCAGTGCTCAGTGACAGGACGAAGTCACACACTGGAACACAAAGTTCCGGAGGAATATGTGCAAGTAATTCTTTGAGGATAACAGAGCACTGAGACAGGCTGTGCAAGAATGATTGTGGAATCTCCTTCTCTGGAAATATTCAAAACCCTCTTGGACACTTTCCTGTGTTCTCCTGTAGAGAACATGCTTTAGCATGGGGTTGGACTAGATGATTTCCAGAGGTCCCTTCTGACCTTTCCATTTCTGTGATTCGTATGCATAAGCAAACACCAACACACTAAATGGCGTATTTTTAATATGGTATGGAAAGCTATAAACAACTATTCAGCTTCTTAAACTTGACGTGCCTCTTAAGATGCTGTTATCCCATCTTAACTTATCTCTTGGTTTCTCAGCTCAGTCCAGTTTCCTGGACAAGAGGAATATAGAGCTTCCATTATGTCCTTTAACGTATCTGTCAGCCTCGTGTGAATGTATAATTTGTCCGAGGGCATGTTAAGTGTCCCAAGATACTTATGAACGAATGACAAATGAGTTAAACCCCTGTAGATGTAAATAGCATGAATTTTGCCCCTGTTTGAAATACAGTCTCTTGAGTTAGGTAAAACGTGAAGAATACATTGAGTCCTTTTGCACAAATTGGTAGTTTTAGGAATCCTATTATTTTTTGTAAGATTTGAGAGTATGCATACTACATTTTTATATTTTGCCTTGCAGAAGGCCCTCTGAACTCCTTGGAGTAGCTGTTGGTAAGAGTACTTAAAACTGAGAGGATAAAATTTTTTTATGTGAGTAACAACCATATCAACAAAAATAGTAAACTAGATCTAACAGTCTTTGATTTTGAGCTTTGGTGTGGTGATTCTCAGTAGGTAACTGCCTGGCCAGCAACGCGCTGATGTTGTACTACCTGTTACATTTCTGGAACAAAGCGATTCTGATGCAGAGCTGAGTTTATAGTTAGAAAGGACGGCAGTTCCTGGAGAAAGAATGAAAGTAAAGTACATAATTAATCAAGATCTTTTTGAATTATAAATGTGTAAGTTATTTGAGATCATTGATATGAAATTCATGAAGTCTAAGTGCAAAATACATGGTGAGATGTACATGTTTGCAAGCAGGGAGGGAGCATTATTAATAGGACGTGGGGAGTTACTAACTGCATGGCAAGACATAAACTAAATGGAGATCAGTAGTATTTGCTGTTTTTTTTTTTTTAAAAAAAAGGATAAAGTAGATTCTGTAATTTATGAACAGCAAGATCATCTAGAGGAATCAGGAGGGTGAGACTTTGGGTGAAGTACATGTCTGTATCTTTATGCTGTGGCATAACAAAGATGTACATACATTAAAAGAAGACCACAGGAGATCGATAAAAATGATTAGATAGCTAAAGATCAGAGGGCTTGATCTTCAGATGATATAAATCACTTCAGGCTCAATAACTCCCAAAGAACTAAGCTGATTCACACCAGCTGAGAGGCTGATTAAGAGAGTTATTTTTTTTAATTTTTTTTTTAATCTAACCTTAACAGTGGCAATTTGCATTAAATTCTCAGTGCCATCAAGTTTTCCCCAAGGCATCCAGGAAAGAATTATTTGAGTGCCATAATTTAACTCACTCTTCTTTTCTTTCATTTTTATCTTAAATTGATTTCTTTTTTCACTTTCTATTTTAGCTTTATTTAAAGATGAACACAGTTAAAGAAGGAAGTACTTTTTTTAAATACAAGGCACAATTAACCTCTGAACCTTACTGTCTCTTGATATCATTGAAGCCAGAAGCATAATAGGAATAAAAAAGTGTAATAGATAATGAGAAAATCTCATGAAACATTAGAGGAAATTGAAGTAATGAAGACTTTATCAAAAAAGGACATAAAGCTGCACACTTCAGGACATAAGACAGCCTATATATATCCGAATGGAGGAAACTGGTTTCTTTAGCATCACGTTGCCCTATAGCTGTGCTTAACGGGCCTGTCTTACTTTAAAACATGTTAGCCTTGTTGGAGGATACTGAAGCAGATGGACACAGGTCCACAAGTCTGTGTTCAGAGTTATCTCCATAAGCCCATTAAGAAAATCTTGTGTTATCCTGTTCACAGGCACACAAGGCTTGGTAATCTTTTTTTTTTTTTTTTTTTTTTTTTTTTGTGTGTGTGTGTGTG
>NW_024884475.1:9405629-9456526 GCF_019232065.1 Centrocercus urophasianus | reverse complement strand
TGTGTGTGTGTGTGTGTGTGTGTGTCAATATTGACTAAACTTTTAATGATGCGGAAAGGTTCCATGACAGGCCTATTGGAAAAAAGAAAAATATTTTTCACTGAGAAGGGGGGTGAGGTATTGAAACAAGTTGCCCAGAGTGGTTGTGGATGCCCCATCCTTGGAGATGTTCAAGGCCAGGCTGGATTGGGCCCTGGGCAATCTCATCTACTGCTTAATCTAGCAGTTGGCAACTGCTGTGTCAGGGGTAGTGAAACTTGATGATCCTTGATGTCCCTTCCAACACATGCCATTTTATGATTCTTTGAACCAGATTGCCTTCAGAAGAAAATGACTATTGTGTGTTTGTGTCACACATTTCTACCACCAGCATCTCCCAGAAGGTGTGGTGAGAGATGCTAAGGCTTTATCTGCTTAGGGAAAAATGTCATTTTTCTAAGAGATATGAAAAGAACAAATAGAAATTTGCACTATTGAGCGCTAACACGCATCTCCACAAGCCCATTAGGAAAATCTTGTGTTATCCTTGAAAGGTAAATGTCCTTTCCCAGTCAGGTATAGGCACTTTGAGAAGCAGGACTGGGAGCCCCCTGCAATCAATAGTTTTCTCAGGAAAGATTTTCGTGAGTCTCCTTGCATGGATCCTGAGCCAAGCTAATTTAATACGGTGATTAATTTTTTGGTGGTACTTTTCTTCTCTGAAACCTACGTATTGTTCTTTAGATCTATCAGTGACTCATTCCTAACTGCATAACACTGATGGAGCTATATTCTGATGCCAAAGTATGTGAGATTTCGTTCATTTCTCCTAAGACCAGGTTGGCCTAGGAAGTGTTCTCTTCTGAAAAGAGAGATACGCTGGCTCTATACAGTGATCCTCATTGCATCATTATTTAGAATTAAGCTTAACAATAACTGTTGAATAGCACAAACTGGGATTCAGAGAAGTTTGCACTTTGTAACAGGCAAATTAAACAATAGATGTGTGGTGTTTCTGATGTCATTCTGACCTTAGGGAAGCAAGAATTAATTAACCAAATAGGACAATGTGGTTGAATTAATAGCTCTGTGATGCATTTTAAATTCTCCTTATAGTCTCTTCCACACCTTCATGCTCCATACTTTCTTACGGACCTTTTGAACAACATCACAAAATCTTTGCAGCATCTTGTAACTATTTGATATGTGTTAATATATCTGCTAGGTTATGTGAAAATCTTCTCTAGCAAAAGCCCTGTTTTGGGAATTAGATATTTTTCAGTGCAGCTGAGAGAAAACAATGTGCCTATGGTGATTTACGGTGATAGAGGATCTGGCCTAATAAGCCTATTTCTGTCTGCAGCGTATAGTCTGTGTCTCCTTTATGATGCATTCTGGCTGTTGGTTTTACTTAGTGCTCTTTGCTAGGAAAGGCCAAAAAACAGAGAAAATAATGGATTGAGCTGAAGAAAACAAACCTGCTATTTCAATTTCAAGTGTTACTGTACAGACTTAAAAACTTTGTGGATGTCACTGTTCTACTTCTGAGGTCCTTAGTTCAATGGGAAGAGTCTCCAGGGGGCAGCAAAGGCATAACTTCAGTCTGAATCCTTGTTCCCTTTGATTGCTTGTTCATTAAGCTATAATAGATTTATAGAACTAAAGATTGTGACTTTCTTTCAAAGATGTGCTCTGTCTTGATTTGAAGGTCTTGTTTAATTACTGTTGCAGCTGAAACTTGATCTTATTTCCAATTTGAATTTGACTTGATCTGCCCTGCTGCTTGGTTTGCCTCTGGTTCACTGTAGACACTGCTTGGACTCAGCATCCCTGTGGGTCTCTTCTTGTCTGTTTCAATTCTAGAATCCCGCTAAGTCACTGGTTTGTCAATACAGATCCATTCTGTAGATATGATTTGCTTTTGTCTTTTTGGATGTGTAATGTGAATTTGATTTTATTAAAATAGCTTGTGGGCTTGGATTGTTTTGTATGTTGATGTACTTCAGATCATTCTGTATAGATGTCCTATCTTTGCTCTTTTTCATTCCACCTCTTTTTGTCATCTGTAGCTGTTTCAAAATTGTATTAGCCTTATTTCAGAATCATTTATGAAAACGTTATACATTCTGAAGTCCATTGCCAGCCCTGAGGAATCATAGTAGAAGAAATTGCTCCACAATATTTTTCCTTTTCTGGCTATTTCTAGAGGAGGAAGATGTAATTATTATTTTTGCCCATATTTTCATGCTCCTTTGAAGTCAAATCAACCTGTGTATACTTGAGATTCAGAGCATGTGTCTTTGATTCAAGGGCAGATTGAGCATCTTGTATAAGCAGCAACCTCAGTCTTCATATTAACTGGAAAAAAAATAACCCTGAATCTACTTTAACCAGAAAGGAACAGTGAAAATCAACAGTTTATGAACAGGAAACAGAGACAGCTGGGAGAACATCAAATCTGAGTCTTTTGAGGAGTTGTCAGAGGAAGATGAGAGGCAGCCTGGAACTGAGGGGGAATAGTTGGTCTCCAGAGAGGACAGGATTCGAGCTGCAGCTGTCATACAGGTGAAGGAGGAATTATCCAAGCCAAAAAAAGAGCACAGAAGGGAAATCCTTAAAAGAACAGATAAAGAAACACAATAGCAGGAGCATGTGATGGGAGGATGAACAGGGAACAGGTACAGGTCTGGGATTGAAAATGAAGGAAACTACAGACTTTATTTGATGTTAAATCAAAGTTCATCTAGCACAAAAACTTGATGGAGGCTGCTCAACAGGAAAGGAATCGAACACAGGCAGGTCACTTCTGTGCAGTAGATTAGGAAGAAAGCTGTGTATTGCCAGTGTTTGGGTAAGAGAAAGAATTGTTTCCAAAAGGAAGCAACTCAAACCAAAGCATAACCCCAAGGAAGAACTCAGTGCTGTATAGCACTATACGTTTTACTTTATCTTCTTTAGAGGTCTATGATCTCCAGGAACAGGCAGAAATATCAATAATCATCACAGAATCATAGAAAGGCTTAAGTTGGAATGGACCTAACCTGTGGGCAGGGTATTCACTAGATCAGGCTGGGGCCATCCAACCTGCCTTGAGCACCTCCAGGGATGAGGCATCCACAGCTTATTCTGGCAGCCTGTGCCAGTGCCTCACCACCCTCCTAGTAAAGAATTTTCCTCCTAATATCTACACTAATTCTCTCCTCTTTTAATTTGAAACCATTCTTCTTGTCACTAAATGTGAAGAGGAATGTTCTCCTGTTAGTGATGCAGGACCAAAGCTTTTAGAGTATGTTGGCACAATTCTGTTGTAATTTATTGAGAGGATTAATAAATAAATTAAGTTTAGATTTTTAAAGAGATTTAGTCTTTCAGGTAGAAGTATTAAAACATACAAGCCTGTTTCTGTTTATTTTGGGGAACTTTGAGTTGAGCCGAAGTTCTACTTGGTTATCTATTTTATACATTTTTGCATGCAGGACTTTTTTTTTCCAAGTCAGACTGCAAAAACAGTATTTATTCTATTCAGTTCTCAAGGTAATTTGACAGATAACACCACTGTTTCTAAAATGACATATACTTACTCCTCCTTCAAAGAGAAGAATCTATGTCAACTCCACGAAGTTGCTAGGACAACATGAGGGAACTTATGAATTCTCCTCCTCAAAGAGCAGCACTTTTCCTCCTGCTGCATTAATTACATTACTCTATATTTATCACAGTTCAAGAGAAAAGTGACTATTAAGCTATGACACTTCTCTGGAGAATTGCCAATGTATTTATAACCAGAGTGAAGATGGGGACACGTAATCAAAATGAAGTAGAGATGCTTGCCACACTGTGCTATCAAATATACTTCAGATATAAAGATTCTTTTTCTATTAGAAGTCTATTTAAGAAGTAATATAGTGTTTGCTAGCGTTTTGGAAACATACACTTGTTTTTAAGAGCACCAGAAGTAGAGTAACCTAAGTTTTATTCTTGTGCAGGAAAGTGTGGGATTGGTTTTTATTACCAGGAGTAGTAGAAAATTTTCTTTGAGCTTTCTGTTGTGCCACAAAGTTCATAAAAATTGGGAGATTTTATAAACACAGTCTTTTCCAGCTTGAAAAATGTATACATTTTTATAATTCATCAAGATATCCTATCTCACATTGTTTAATATCTGAAATCAGCATCTTGATTATTATATAATGTTAATTATATAATTTTATTTATTTATTTATTTTTACAAAAGAGAGATTAACTTCACCTTGGAAGTCTTTATATTAAAATTTCAGATTGATCACATACAAAATATTCTGACTGTCTCATAAGAAGAGTTAGGTGACTAATTGAGGAAAATCATAGAATCATAAAATGGCTTGGGTTGGAAGGGACCTCACAGATCACCAAGTTTCAGCATCCCTGACACAGGCTGGGTCACCAACTGCTAGATTAAGCACTAGATGAAATTGTCCAAGGCCCCATCCAGCCTGGCCTTGGATATCTCCAGGGATGGGGCATCCACAACCTCTCTTTGCAGCCTTTTCAGTGAAAAACTTCCCCCTGACATCTAACCCAAATCTCCCCTCCTTTAGATTAAAACCATTCCCTCTTGTTCTATTGTTATCTACCTGTATAATAAATTGATTCCCCTCTTATTTATAATCTCCCTTTGAATGCTGGAAAGCTGCAATGAGGTCTCCCTGCAGCCTTCTCTTCTCCAGACTGAACAAGTCCTGTTTCTTCAGCTTGTCTTCATAGGAGAGGTGCTCCAGCCCTCTGATAATCTTTTCTAGCCCTCCTCTGGACACTTTACAAAAGCTCCACATCTCTCCTGTGTTGGGGGCCCTAGACTTGCATTTAGTACTCTAATTAGGCCTCATGAGGGTAGAGCAGAGAGGGTCAATCACCTAGCCTGCCCTGCTGGTTACTCCTCTTCTGATGCAGTGTAGGAAACTATTGGTCTTCAGGGCTGCAAGCACATATTGCCAGTTCACGTTAAGTTTTTTATCTACCAGGACCCTAAGTCCTTTTCAGCAGGGCTAGCTTTGCGCTTTGCTTTGTTGAACCTCATTAAGTTCCTGTGAGCCCAACTTTTGAATTTGTCAAGGTCTCTCCAGATGGCATCCCTTCCTTCTGCTGTATCAGTTGCACCACTCAGCTTGGTATCATCAGCAAACTTGTGCACACAATCACATTGTCATGTCATTGATAAAGATGTTAAAGTGTGTGGGTTCCAAGATGGACCTTTGGTCTCCACTTGAACATACAGGCATTGATCACAACCTTCTGGCTGCAAACTTCCAACCAATTGCTTATTCACTGAATAGTCTACCCTTAAAATCCATCTCTCTCCAATTTAGAGATAAGGATGTGGTGGGTAACCATATAGAATCTGTAGATCCTTAAGTTGCTGCCCTATGACTGAAGGAAAAAAAGTCCTAAGAGTGAATAAATTTGATTCGCAGACATCCTTGCCCTTCTAAGTCTGTAGGTGGACAGTTCAGATAGAGGTAAGGAATCATGTTCTCTGATTGCTGAACATCATCCCTGGGGTAAGCATGGGTGGTGCTCTCTAAAATACTTATACATGCACCTGCTTATTCTCTTTCTCCAGCAGCATGGCAGGGAAGCAATCTTCTGAACTACTGTGACAGTAGGGGTGCACCTTCTTTTAACACCAGGTTAGGCTGTCAGATAACTCTCTCCCCAGGGAGCAAGGAGAAAGCAGGGAAGGATGTGCTTTTAGATGCTTCATGAGCTAATCTTCTAAATCTTAAAGCATTAAGACAATTAAAATAACTTCCATCCTGTTTGACCATAATTGAAATTGCCGTGAGAATAATTAGATACAACATTTTTTAACTTGGAGAACTGATAATCAGGTACTTACTAAAAGAAAGGGAATCACAGAATCACAGAATCACAGAATTGTAGGGGTTGGAAGGGACCTCCAGAGATCATCGAGTCCAACCCCCCTGCCAAAGCAGGTTCCCTACAGTAGGTTGCACAGGTAGGCATCCAGGCAGGTCTTGAACATCTCCAGAGAAGGAGACTCCACCACCTCCCTGGGCAGCCTGTTCCAGTGCTCCGTCACCTCACTGTAAAGAAGTTCTTGCGCACATTTGTGCAGAACTTCCTATGCTGCAGTTTCCAGCCGTTTCCCCTTGTCCTGTCTCCACTCACCACTGAAAACAGAATCAAGCAGAGGACACAAACAGTAGTATGAGGATCAGAATGTTTTTTTCAGAATCTAGCACTGTTTTTCTGTGCTGCCTACTAGATAAGACTGAATGTATTGTAAGTGCTTTATGATCCATGTGCACTGACTTATTTTAAGAATGTTTGATCTCCTTTAACTGCCATTATATCTAGTGTTATATCTTATACTGTTTCAGTGCTATTGCTTCAGTGCTAATTGTGAGCATAGGGACATGATAGGATGCCACAAATATCTACAGTGTTTCAGTACCTCCATGAATCATGATGATTAGTACAGTTTTGTGAACAAATTCTAGTTTAAAAATTGCAGTATTTCATTGCAAGATGAGCCCTGTTGTTGTATCACTTTTTTTCAGTTAATAGTAGGAGATAAAAAATAACACTATGCAAACTCTGATCATGGTAGTCCTCTGGAAAAAGTAATAAAACATTTTATTTATTTATTTTCACCTCCTCAGCTTACATAATGGGGTCATGTTGCAATACAAATGTATATGAATGCAAACCTCAGGAGCCAGAAAACCAAATCCAATTTTTTTTTTTGCAAGTATTTATATCTAGTTTTGTTTTGTGCTCCTAGTTTTGCCCTACTGATTTGAGACACAAGACAGAGGCCTTTTAAAGTCCACATCAAAACAAATTTGATTTGCACTGCTTGGTTTGGCAGCTGAGAACTGTAGGCTTTGAAAGAAGACACAGCTACAAAAAATGACATTAGACTCTCTAAGTAAATGTGCTTTCAATATTTACAAAGTTTTTGGCCTCAAATTCTTTGAACATATGTGTTTATAAATGTAACATTACTTCTCAGAATCTTCTGGATATTTTTGTGTCGTGAAATCACTCTAACAGATGGTTAATATAGGGCCCAAGAAATTCAGTGGATGTCAGCAAAGATTTACTAGTTTAGGTTTATCCCTGGTTGAATCAGATCTTGCCAGCTGAGAAACAAGTCTGTATAATCTGCCTGACGGTGCTGTTCATATATATCCAGTATTTCCCTGCAATAATTCAAATAATTTTGGTCAATGATATATTGCAAATAGTTCTTTTCTTTTTCAGGAGAACTATTATTTTACATCTTTCTTTTGATGGACGTGTACTTCTGTCCTGTGTGTTTTACAGATAAGGAAGTCTATAACAGTATTAATATTTGCAGATGGTATGAAATTTGAAAGATTTCTGGAAAAGATTGATTCAAATGAGTAAATAAGAGCCAATAAATCAAACAGGAAGATGAGAGGGATTCAAACTATCTGTGGAAGACAGTCAAGAGTTGATTCCATGAAGTCACATGCAAGAGGAAATAGTAGCAACACAAAGCTCAGTGCTGAGGAGGAATTTTAAACCCTGAATGGCAGAGTAACATATTCAGTCATTTCTGTAATGCTTTTCATGCCAGTACTCATGAAACTTAAAAACAATAGAAAACTTATCCTCATAAAACATTGCATTAAACATCATGACATTATTTTATAGATTTTACAGTTTAAAAGCTGGCGTACATCTAAATGTATTCTTCAGAGAGCAAAGCATTCTCAAGAGAAGCAGTTTTCTGGCTTAAACCAGAAAAGCTGCTCCAAGAAGCATTCATCAAGTGAAAATGTGATACTTCTAGACAGAAGCACAAAATGGTCCTCCTCAGCAAGAGTTAAAGAACTTCAGTTCTGATATGAGCTTTAGCCATAAAACTGTTGAAATGTTAACTCTCTTAGAAAATAATTGATTGGACAGTGAATTATGGGTAGAAAGATTTTTCTGTATGTCTCCAGTAGTAAGAGGTGAGTACATTTAACCTCAGATTGAGAAGATATGCCTCCTTGTTCTGTAGGTTTTGGTACCAGAACAATTCAGTTTTCAGTTCTGGCCATCACGATATAAAAAACAGATAATGTTCCAGTAAGTAAAGGAAAAAAGCCAGGGGTGAGCAGAAGAAAAAATAATAATCCTAAGAAGAATTTTTGCTAGCTTTGCACCTAAATAAAAGGTATAGTTTTCAAAGATGCTTAACACCTAACATTTCCTGTTGATAAGCCTTAATATAATGGTGGCTCATGTGAGCTCTAAGAGCACCATGTTGTTCTTGTTACTCAAGTGCAGTCAAAGGAGTGCATATAAAGGTAGCCATAAGGTAGCCAAGATTTTGTTTACATAGACACCAGGAGCAGGCATTTACCCTTAGGAAAGAAACTAACTAGCTTTATGTCCACAGTGCTGTTTAGGTACCTCAGTGTCCAGCCCTGACGTATCTGAAATTTGAACCTGCATCTGCTTGATTCCCTAAGTGGAGGAATTGAGCTGTCTTTCTCTTAGTCTTTCTTCTTGGGGGTATTCTACATTGCATTCATATTGTACAATTACTTTTCAATGTGATTTGCCCAAAGAATTAAAGAGAAAGGAAATCATCTTCTGTTCTTTTATTCCCCCCACAGAAACTAAATTTGATTTGCTCTATTTTAGGTTGACTTGCAAGAAAGTTCACAAAATAGTGTTTAAAACTTAACAAATAAAAATCTACCGCTATGTCCCAAACATACCATGTTCTCCCTTCTCCCTGCAGCTTGCATTAGAGGTCAACAGTGAGATGGAGCTGAACTTCAGTTACAGCTTTAGGAACAAAGACTGTCAGAAGGATATAGCAATCTGCATATCAGAAGGAATAGTGATTTGCAGAGCAAATTATAAAGAGAGGGCTGCTTTGTGCCCTCAGGCACTGCTTGGGAACACAATCTGCACCCTCCTAGGATCAGTCCAGAGCTGCTCCATAAGCATATCTCTCCTCTCCAGAAGCTGGTCCCTCACCTTGGGAAGCCTCCTCTAGCATGGAGAATCCCAAGCAGTGCTTCATAAGCACTGCTTGCATTTTGCAAAGAGAGTGACTGTGGTTTGCTTTTTCAGCCAGCATCTTTTGTTGCTGTAAAGAAAGGCAAACAGGATAAAAATTCTCCCCAGATGGCAGCCTCACGGATGAGAAGGTGCTGTCTTTTTTTTTTTTTTTCCACTTTCTCATTTGTTGAAAGCTTCCTACTCCTTTGCTGCTTTAATTTCATCTTGCTGGCATTTTCCCAGTGAACCTGTTTTCCCCATATGTGAATATTCCTTTTGCTAAACAGAGGTAATACCATTGGCAAATGTCCCTAGATAGAAAAAAAACAAGCCCTTTATATCATGATTGTAGTAACTTGTTTTATCCATCAAACATGTTTTTATGTGCAGTCTCTCAGAAGGCCACCATAAAAGCATCATGCTATTTGACCTCTGCGTTCTTTTTTATAAATAATCACTAATCAAGAGTCTTTCCTTGCCTCTAGGGCAAACAATAGCTGTAGTTTATGTCTGTTGTCCTTCCAAGCTTTTTCCGGATAATAGGTGCATTCTCAAATTAATGAGATAAGATTTTCACCTGTTTTTGTGCAATAACTGGGCTGTTGCCAGATGATGGCTATGCATCACTGTGTACAGTCTACTTAATTATACCAGCAAAGGAAAAAAGAATTAAAATGTACCCTATTTATAAAAGAAGGTACAGAGAAAGTTGGTACTGTTTTGCCACAGATACTTATCTTTTTTAAGCTTGAGTTTCTAGATAATCTGCTGCCTATTGCAGAGAATCTGGCACAGTCTGAAATAGGAAAATACAGGCTGGCTATGACGATTCTTGCAAAGTGTGCTAAGACTGTTTTGTGGCTTTGATGGCAAGTGATGACATTGTTTGCATCTGTTTTTTTTCCCTTCCTAAACAGTTGCCTCAATTATTTTCAAAACTGCATGTTGACTGGGAGACTGATGGTTAGCATAAGCCAAAGTAGTACTAGAGAAGCTAACAATTAACAATGTGAGCAGTCATGGGAACCTTGGCCTATCTTTATATTTTATTATTGTAGATATATCCTCAAAACCAATTGAATTAACATAAATGATATAGAGTGCTGCTTAGTAGAACTTAAATGATTCAAACAGAAACAAATATGTTCATTCACATTTTAGTTTGGTCAAAATCATGCTTAAGTTCTCCTACTTAAATCTTGTTTTTCCTTCCATAAGCAGTAAACAAAAGACCTCTCAGGATAGCTATTAACCCTCTATTTGGAGAACTTCCCAGAAATATGGGAGCCAGGGTCCAATCTGGGTGGACTAAAGTGAAGGAAAGATTTGAACCGCAACTGCTTCCACTTTGGTGGAAAAAGGTGACATTTTTGTGAAGTTCACGTGTTTGAGCTGTTCTACTTTGTATTAAACAATTATCCACTGAGCCAGAGAACATAAGAGAATAAGAGAACAGTTGAATATGTTCATATAACTGGAAACAGATTGGCAAGCCTATTTAGTTGGATCTGATGCTGAGACACGCTGACTGATCCCCTGCATGTTTTAATCATTTGTGATACATAGCAAATAAGTAAAAAATTTTCTAAAATATGTGAATTTGATACTTTAAAATTAGGTGGTCATGTAAATAATTGTTAATGTGAAAGGTGAAAGTTTATCTCTTCTGCAATAGAAACGGATGCAAGAAATCAAACCATTACTGAAGTCGCATCCTTGTTGATGCTGATTACTTTACTTAGCATTCATTTTCCTGGGTCACTGTGCACATTCTCAGAAATGTATGTGTGATAATTATATATAAATAACCATGAAATAGATTTTCTGATCTCACTTCAGGCCTCTGCACATTAACCAACTCTTCCGTGAGGTTTCTGTCATGATTTCAATTAAAGAACTTCCAAAGATGTTCAGAAAATAAGGAAGGTTGAAAGATGCATTTTCTTTTTCTTCCATTAATTCTGTTACACACATAGCAACTAAAGTAATTAACATATTGATTCAGAGTAAATGTAAATGAAACTCATAATTTCTTAGGTGAAATGTATGACAAAGCTTGGGAAATTAAAAGCTTGAGAATAGTGCTAGAAAAATGTTCAGATTTTCCATGGATATAAATTTTATGGTCAAGAAATTGGGTTGAAAAGGAGGGTTGTAAATCAAATACTGACATTCTCTTTCATCTAACAGGCTTCCTTTTTCTAACTTTTGACATCAGGAGCTAAAGACAGACCCTAATGAATGAGATTAAGATATGCCCTCTTACATCAGGTCTGAAAGTTGCACCTGGTAGGGGAATAATAAAGATGATATAACTATATTTTACTTGGTTAGAACTCTCCTTATGTTAACCAATATACTACAGAAAAGTTATGGGCTAATGAAATTTTATATGAGTGCTTTTAAACATAAAACAACAGTATAGTACTGAAAATTTATGGGTCATTTATTCAACTACTGGAGTACAGTTCTGGCCAGATCAAACATTAAGCTACAGAACTGAGGACTTAAATTTATGTTTTTTAGAGGACAAAGGAAATCAATAAGAAATAGTGTTGTTCTCAGGGCTGTAGTCACCATGACCTCTGTCTGTCGTAGATTCTTCTGTTCAGCTCGAAAAGAATCATGAGGCTTGGTTGTGAGCTGACAGGAAATCTGTTTGCTTCAGTGGAATAAAGAAGGAGCAGTAATTACCATTACCAGTGTATTCAAGCACCCCTTGTTAATTAAATCATACCTAAAGGGGGTCTATGCATAGAAAATTAGGCTGTAAGTTTTAGTCTTAAATATTTTAAACATCTCACTCAAAGATGCAGTTAGGATGGGATTCATGTTTAAAAAAAAAAAAAAAAAAAAAAAGCTGAGCTTTTCTTATTGGTGATTTCCAAGATTTGTCTTTCTAGTGTACCATTCTGAGAATGTGAATTTGCAAATTCTTTTATCAGAAGTTAAGAAGAACAAGCTAAGTATTAGACTAAGTAGCTGCCTACTTCAGACTATAGTCTTAATGAATACATGGGCAAGGAAAACAAAGAACAAAGCAAGTATTCCTTTGTTTTTTCTTCCATATCACGCACATCCTAATCTGTCTGAAAACCTTGGATTTCTAATAGCCATTAATAGGTATATCCACTAACTATAGTAGATACAGAGCTGCTGGAGATTTCAGACCCCTTTATGTAGATGTTAAACCATAAAACATTATGGTCTCAATTCCATTTCTCTTTCTTCAAGGAAAGATACTCTCTTCTTCACTCCTTCAGCACTCATTACCTTCATTAGTCATGCTTATGAGGTGATGGGAATAGCTTTGGGTTACGTGTTCCTGCTTCCTTCTGCCAGGAAGCTCACCGTTACCCGAATCACATCTCAAAACAGGTTGACATTGAATAATGACAGCTCTTGATGCATAAAGCATTATCACAGTACATAGTCTTATCTCTGATGGTGTGATGAGTTCAGCACTGGGCTGTGCCAGTGGTTCTTCTGAGCCTGCATTATCTAGGCACGGAGCATTCATATATTCAAAGCACTGATGTGTGAAGGAAAGAAAACCCAAGAAGAACTTTGTCTTGCAGATTGTATGAAGTGGCTGCTCTGGACAAAAAAAATACAAAATGGTCTGTGATACAGTACTTGGCGTCTCAATCTCTACGTACAGCTTGTGCCTATCCACTCTGATACCTGACGTGTATACCTCAGCAAGTCAACAAAATGAGTATGCTTGCGTGCATGTAGCCACATAAATCTCTGCCCTCGTGAACAAAACTGTGCTTCTGCAGTCCAAGATGAAGCCATATATCTGAAATAAGGGAAGGTGCTCTTCCTGTGCTAGTTCTTTGCCTGTTAGACTTCAGTGAGGTTAAATATGGCTCTGTAGCCAAATAAAATAAAATTTTGGCAATCAGGAGAAAGGACGTATGGAGACAAAAATATTTTGATCTGTCTACTCCAGTTGCATATAAACTTTTCTGAAAATTCAATTTGTTTAAACGTCAAAGGCATTTCACATGGGATCAGGAGCTGTATATTTTGAAGAAGTTCATCTCAGGACAAATCTATTTTCCAAATATTGTTGCAAACAGCTTGATTCACCTTCTCCAGGATGCTTGCTGGCTGGACTGGACTGGACTAGGTGACTGCATTCTGGCTCCTGTCAGTCTTTTCTAGCAAGGGAGCACTTTGAAAATGTCACAGACAGTCATAACATTTTCAATTGCTGGTATTATTAAACATGTGGTATTGGTTAAGGAACATTCCAAACACCACTAAATGGCTTCTGTGCAGTCTAAGAGCTGATTGTATCAGAGATAGCATGCTTAGCACATTATCATGGGATTTTTATGGCTGAATATATGCTAAGAAGTAAATATAACTTTATACAAATAATTTGTTTTTCAGCTGGTCAGTTTGAACTGGTGCTAATTCCTGTCCATTGCTGGAGATTAGTGCTTTTCCATGCTGCTTTGGTTTCTTTGCCTTTTCCTCTCTCCTCAGACTCTCCTGCAAACCATTTCCTGAGCTCTGACAGAGTGGCCCTTAGCTGTGTGCTTGTAAAAGGTCTTTTGTGCATCTTTTCTGCTGGATTCATCCCCAGATGCTAATGCAAGGAAAACATTGTTAAGGGTGTATTTTGTAACGATGGTTCTCAAAGCCTGTCCTTGTAAGGCTCCGTGTGAGCTGGATGCCCAGTCGGTGCTGGCTCCTTCGTGTTGCTCAGCAATACTGAGAACCAGATGAGAGTATATTGCTGAGAGAAATTTTCTATTGCTTCACCAGAACCTAATGAAAGTAGGTAACCAGGCTCATTAAACTGGACAGTGGAGCTGGGGATTCACAAGTATTAATTTTTGTTGTACATAATGATAAATGAACATAAGTTAATATCCCTAAATCCCTCTTGAATGGAGAGCAGTGAACTTAGACATGGAGTCTGCACAATCTGGTCTAACTGTCTGCTGTGGAATGAAGGGAAATATATGCCAGAAGTACCTGCTTTCCTCATAACCCTAAATGATGTATATGTAGCCTGGCTCAGGTGTAGCTATCCAGGGCATGCCAAAGCCATTTCTGTTGTTTCTTTGAAGGAAAAAAATCTTAATTAGAAGATTACCCACGTTCTCTTGAACAATACTTGGGCACTTGTCTGGCTCTATTTTCAATATTAAATCTGTGATGTTCAAAGCTTTGTTACCCCTTCAGGGACAACTGAAGTCCACAAACAATGAAAATGCTGTGGAATATCTTCTGTGAGCATACTAACATCCAGAGTACATCTTTTCAGGTTATGTTTTGTAGATAGAAAGAAAGTGGCTGACATCAACAACAAAAAAGATGACATAAAATCCCTAGTTATAGCACTGTGTGGTGTCCTGATGTAAATAGTAAACGAGTTACAGCAGCTTGAGAATCCAGACTCTGCTTTCGTTAAAACACGATTTCAAACCACTGGTGCATGGTTTATTCCCCCACAGAGGAAGCATTTTCTCTTAAGACATTTTAGGAAAAGGATTGATACTTTATGCTTATTGAAGCAAACTACCCATAATAATGTGGTCTGTGTCTTGACTGGAGTTCACTCTAGATCAGGAGCTGATACTGGGATACATTTCCAGGAGATATCTGCATTTATACATGCAGCAGCAAACAAACAGTGTTTTGGATGTCCCTTTTTCTGTAAGGAACACACAACAAGAGCTGCAATAAGAGCTTCATTTTTCTTTCCACTGGCCTGAATATTTGAAGGCAGTTTTTCCACTTGTTATAAACACTGATTAAGAAGTCAGTGTTTGTAATTCTGGAAATCTTGCAAAGAAAAGAATCAAAGGAAAATAACACAGACATTATTCATTTATTGATGATTATCTCTGCGTGACTTTTTTTCTATTAATCTGAGAACAGGTTTATTTGTGCAGACTGTGTTTGTTTCTGCTTGTCTCTGGCATTACATATATGTACACATAGGCAGTTTACTTAGACATGCTCTGTAAGTGAGCTATACTCAGTTTTATCTGGCCAACTTTCTAGCAGACACAGAACAACACATCATTACTGCTTGACAAGTTATTGATTTATATTATAATTATAGGAGCATCTACTCCATTGAATTACATTTGCTGTATGCATTATGTATACAAATATATTCATATTGTGCACAGATATACATATATTAAACATATGAACCCCATTTAAACACATTTATATATCTTATCAGTTCATGATATGCTTGCATACAGGGTTCTGTAAGCAGCTTTCTATAGAATCATAGAATCATTCAAGTTGGAAGGGACATTTAAAGGTCATCTGCTCTGACTCCCCTGCAATAAACAGGGACACCTGCAGATAGATCAGATTGCTAGGGGCCCCATCCAGCCTGACCTTGAGTGTCTTCAGGGACTCTTTCAAGGAAGGTTTGAGCAGACAATATTCTGGAAAATGTATAGAACAAAATTGATTTTTTGCTTTTTCTTTGTGTGAGGCACAAAATATTTGATATATAGCCTTAATGAAGTTGTATGGTCAGATGTTCTTGAAGACTGCCCTAGGTTATCATAGAATAGCCCTCTAGGAACAAAGTGAAGTTATTAACAGAATCCCATGATCAGCTCCATCAGAAGTCAAGTCAAGTTATTCCGAAAGTTCTTGCATTTCTGCAGTGAGGTGCTTGCACTGAAGGCTGGTGTACGGAATGGACATTCAAATTAAAGGGTTGTTGTCTCTTCCACTCTATGCACCCTGGCAAGAGAAACCAGAAAACACAATGATCCAGGAGGTGCTGTGTTCCGCATGTCACACAGTCACTTTACCCTAGCACAAAACCACCCTAAAATTTCTTTTTCTGCTTGTGAAGACTTTGCACTTGGGTGCTCTAAATTGGCATTTGATGTCAGGTCAAAAATGCACTTAGGCAATGTGAACCACACACAGCCTCACGTAGAAGAAAGCTCTGTACGCAGACAGAAGCTGGGAACACGATGTCTGTGCTGTTATAGCAGCTTGAACAGAAGAAAACCAGTTTAAAATACAATCTTTTATCAGCTGCAGGCTGTTGTCATGAGTGACAAAAGTGAATATGCCTAGCTGCCTTTTCTGGCTGATAGCACACAACGATTCTGCCCGATAGAAGCATTTAGCGTGGCTCTGTTCCCCTTGGCATGGATAGGATGTGGCTGGAATTGATTTAGACAGGTGACTGTAGACTGAGCTGAGGAGTCCAGGGAGCTCCTTGTGCTGGTAGGACCCCAAGACTGGGATTTGTCACTGCTAGAGAGAAAATTAAAGCTTTTCATACATATGGAGAAAACCTGTTCAACTGCCTTCAAAAATGCACTGAAGAGGTGAGATTGAAAAACAGCTATCTACCTACGCTGGTGGAAGAAGGCAACTTGCCATTTAATTTTCATCTTTTCAGCCCTATAGCACTGAGAAATGTAAGCTGACAGCTCAACACAAAGAGTTCTCAGAGGCTTAATGTGTTAGTGTCAGATGAAACAAAACCTGAGATTAGCTTTTTAAAGGATCTTGTCTGCTACAGATAGGAACTGAAAGGCTTATAGACTAGATTCTTGGAACACAACTGGGGAGGAGATGAGTATCAAGGAGAACAAGTGGTGGAACAACCAAGTGGATTAATGAAGAGTAACCATAAAATGGTTATTTGCTTTCTTAATTAGTACCTGCTTGAGTTACAGCAACTACCATTGACTTACTGAGGCTATGGATCAAACTGAGAAGGATAAAATATAGCCTAGAAAAAGCTTGAAACTATGGTAACAATTTAGGTTTGCTGGTCTTTGACTTCCACTTTCTGAGTAGCTTTCTAAAACTTAAAGTTTTAGAAATAAATACGCATTTTGCCAGAAAAACTATATTGTCATGAAGAAAGAAAAAAACCCAAAACCTTGCAGTTGGAATGGAGGAGAACCAAGGGCTGGTTGACTGTGTCTGTAGTGTAAAATGGTTACTGTAAGAAAGCTCAGGAATAACCTCATACAGAGAATTCAGGCTGCTGGGCTTATATCCTTGAACACTGGAATGGAAACTCTGCTTCAAGCTGGATTGGAGGTCTTGGCTGTTTCCAGTAACCCTCAGTTAAACACCGCTGGACCCTGAACAAATATTTGGGAAATGGCTAGGAGAGGGCTTGCTTCTTCCACCCATCAGTGAGGACTATGTTATGAATCATGGCAGAATCTCAGATGAGCAGGGAAGACATTTGTCTGGTCAGATCTGAGAAAGGTTTTCTTGTCATAGGACTGTTCAAGAGCTGTGATAGTGTGAAGGAAGTGTCTATCATTAATGCCATTCTTGTTTAAATTGGTGGTTGTATTTCAGCTTTGTTTTTGACAAGCAGATTTCTTCCAAGCCAGAACTGTTTTGTTAGAAAATCCCCAGGATAGTGATGGTAACAAGCTCTGAATAGCTTGTTATGGATATCATCTGTATCATGCTCCGAGGAGCAGCTGGTTGTTTCACGAAAATATGTGTGCCCTGGCATGAACTTAACAAGTCACACTGTGGGGAAACAGTGATTTAGAAACACTGCTGCATCTTGGTTTGTATTATACATAGTATGAATCCGTGCTGAGCAGAGGGCATTCCAGACATCCTTGATTTCAAGAACTTAGTCTATTTACCCTCTTTATGGAGGGTGAACTATTCAGTATTAGCTATACGGTTCAAGAAACCGCCAGTGAAAGTGTTTTAAATCATATTATTGTTTCTAAAGTACCTGTATGTTTTCATGAATATGAGGGAACAGCTCATATGACAGCAAACAGACGAGTCTTGTGACGAAATGTCATTATGTGTGGCTTTCTCTGTCCTCAGTCTCCACCTAGAGATCTACCCTCCCAGAACAGACAAGGCAAGGATAACCCTCACATCCCGAACAGCAGGGACATCTCTGTGGGAAGGTGACCCGAAGGCAGATAGCGAATTGGTAATAGGCTACAGAGGTATTGTCACCTGGTGCCACTCTACTGCAACTGGAGACCCACGCCTGGATCCATCCCTCCAGTTATGAGAATATTCCCCAATAAAACTAAAGCAGGATGCTAAGTGTGGGAGAACAGTGCTGTTTCATTTCAGTGCTGCTTCATTTTTTTGTTGTCCCTCTAGTAAAATCAGGATATTTTGTAGAGCTTACTATCTGGCTTAAGTAGTTAGCAGATAATGCCATTTACAAAATTCATAATAGCTTAACCTAGGAAAATACCACAATGAATAAAAATAATCTTTATTGCATTTCATTTTCATTTGATACGTACTTTTCTTTCTTTAATCTTTATTTATCCTTCTATAGAACTTCATAGCCAGTTTACACTTAATTAAGTACTTAAACAAAAGTCACAATAAGGTTGTCTCACAGATCTAGTTTTTATGTAACCATTTTATCAAACAAGGTAAAATGATTTAATCAGACACCACAATTTAGTGGACAATATGAGGGAGCTAAGCTACCACATGTGACATAATTATTCCAGTGAGTTCTTGCATTTAATGCCTTCTGAGTGCCTGATTTTGGGGGTTTGTCTGCAGCAGACTCCTGACTTAATGCTGATTTCATTAAAATGCAGTTAGTCTGTCAGTGAACACTTAAATTCAGAATTGAAGACAACATTGGTCAGCTTACCATGCTAGCTAATCATGCTAAGCTGCAATAATATTTTAATCCAAATTAAAAGGCAGAGGAGTTTAATGCACGGTAGCTTTTCTAACAGAGATGTTAACTGCATTTAGCTTATGGACAGGTTCACTCTTTACTCCTAGGATTTGCAAAGCAGAGGTACCTGTATGTCTTTACTTTGGCAGTTAAATGCTGGATAAGGAGGGTGAATTATTGTACTTTTTCTAGGTAGTGGGAAGATGCAGAACACAGCTGCAGGAGCTGATTGACTTAAGCTCTAAATTCATAGCCTCTTCCTCCTTGGCATTTGCTAGCATGTTAGTTTTCTCTAATTCAGAATAACTTTCTTTCCTGTTCCCAAATAGATGGACTTTCAAACTTATAACTTTCACTTGTTTGTTGATTTGTTTGTTTGCTTTGTAAGAAAATGCTATTTCAAATGGCTTGTGTTGGTTATTTCCCCTAGCAAGAAAATCAGATCCTAGTTGTAAGAGATAGGCTGTGTCCAGAAAGTGCAGCTCCCCTTGCATTTCTCAGCTCAGACTTCTGCCTGTGCTGCTTCTGAGGGAATCTGGGGTGGCCTGGGAGCTGAGATTGGAGAGAAAAGACCAAGGGCAAGATCCCTCGGTTCTACTGAAAAGGCTTAAGCTGTACACTGCTTTCTTAAGATAGCAGAAGCCTCATCTGCTTCTAAAACTGAAGCATATGCATGCTTCCTCTCCTGTCCTGATACATAATGCAGCTTTAGCAAATGTTGCTATATGGGTTTTGTAGCTGTGAACATTCAGCTTACAAATATGTGTTTCTTTAGCAAAATTTACCAAAACTCTATTTTGAAATATAAGCTCTTTTCAAGTCCTTATTTCAGTACTGGATTTTGGTGGGTCACTTTTTATTTGATTTTCCATGTGTCACATGGTACCCTGTTTTTCATCTGATGCAGAAAATGCTTTCAAGTCTCTTTAGCAAACAGATTTTTGAAAGGGCATCTGTGTAGGTTATGTCTTTTATTACCAGACATCAAAGTATTTTAACTTCATGATGACATGCAAGGGGTAATGTGATGTCACTGCAAAGGGAGATCAATGGCAAAGTCTCCTGCTAAGATGAGGGACTGCTTCATCTCCCCATGGTTCCCCCTCTCCCATGCAGGATATATCAGTGCTTGTTTAATAGTGATGGTTTTCCCTATAGTGAAAAGGGATTTTGAGATGGAGTTTGAGCAGGAAATCAAGGCAGTTTTTGCAGCTGCTCAGGTCCTTCCACTGTGTCTTACTGGGATGGAGCATAGGTAACTTCCCCTTGGTTGCATTTTCTTCCATAGGTTTACTTGTAGTGTGGTTGAACTCAAAAACTTTATTTCACCTATATCATTTTTAAGAGTGTGGGCTGTTTTGGAAGTGGTTATACTCCAGCCAGGGAAAAGAGTAAGGTCTTAAATTGCACTCTGAGCTGGAAGAAGATGAAAGCACTGCATTAATCTGGTTCTCCTGCTCAGATATGGAGGCCACTGTGTTGTGCATCTGCTGTGCGAATCACTCCCAGGAAGAGAATCATTTTCTTACTTAGTATTCTGAAATTTTAGGTTTATAATCCAGTAATAAATGTTTCTTTTTCGCTCCTCTCCTCATGCTCTTATTTTCTTGACAATCTCATGAGAGTTCTCTGTCTTGTGTATCTCAGTCTCACAATAAAAGAAGCACCAAGGACTTTGACAGACGCTGGGAGCATAGAAAAAAAGATTATTATGGGCTGCTGCTGTTGTTTCTCACTTAATAAAAAATTAGCTATTTGAAGCAAAGTGTGTTGTATGGAGATTAGCTATGCAACAGAGTTATCAAGGAGAAATAATGCAGCAGACAGTGATTATTTCAGAACTCATACAGAAGGCTATGATTAAATCTCATGATATGATTTATTGAATTCTGAGAGAAAAAAAACACTAGAGCAAGGTACTAGAGTAAGAAACACTGAACAGGTGATGATTTAGACAGTAAGAAACTGCATCTGCACTTCAGCCTCAGATGTCAGACTCAGTCATCTTACAGACACGTGCTCTTCAGTATCATTAAAGGCAAAATTAAAAGTTGTTTCCAGTTTCCTCCATATAGTGGCTTTGTGTTTATAGAAGCTTATGACTCATATGGTGTTTACCTCATCAGGGAGTCTGACATTTAGAAGGCACTGCGAGTCTGACATTGCGTTCAGTAAGACTGGTTGTATAGAGGGGAAAAATTCACTTCTCTTAAATACACTCATGCAGTAAGTACCGGCAGTGTGTTTAGATCCATGCTGGAGATGATGCCTAATTTTCATTTCAGTCACATCCATGTTAATCAGAAATAATTCTAATGTGAAGTGACTTGGTAAAGTGTCAGGGAGTATAAGCTTTCATTTCATGTGTTGCTGCTATTGGCAACAGCCAAATTTTGATACATTTGTTTTCATTAAACAGAACCTCAACGTTATACATACCAAGAAATATTTTATTTACAGTTGGAGAACTATAGCTATTGCCGTACATTTTCATTTATTATAAAGCTAACTAAGGATCTCTGGAGACTCTAGCTACAAAACACAGTTTCATTCATTTCTGTGGTTTGGGAATAAGAATTGTTATTCTTGGCTTTTTTTCAGTCACATATCAGGCCTATATTTTACTACAGCAAAGGGGACATTTTCTTCAACTTTTAAAAATTTAGCAGGTTTCCCAGGAATTGTTTTTCTTTTATTACAGCAGCAGCAAGAGCTGCAGGACCAATTTGTTTCAGAAGCTTAACAATTCCTTGTTCTTGTGCCAGTGGAGCATATTTTCAACAGCAAAGGGAGATATCTGTGCCAAAGTTGGGATGGACAAGGTCTGCGCTCTCTTCTGAGAGTATCAGGTTTCCTTGTTTGTCTCTGCCTGCACAAGGAGGCAAAAGTTTTTCCCTTAGCTATGCGAGCTGATACACTTTCAACTCTTAGAGCAGCATTCTAGCTGCTTGTTTTAGTGGTTCTGAGATGATCCTTACCAATTCAGGGGAAGGAAATTTCCAAGATGCCTTCCACCACTAGGAAGTGAAATCACAGAGTCGAAAAGAAGGGCTGTATTTATGATTTGTGTGACCTCTAAACGCAAGGAGAGATTCTGATGGGGATGGTTACTCTTCACAACAGGCACACAAAAAGTTTGTTGTAATTGTGATTTCCTTTTATTTTCACCTAGCAAAACAATTTTCTCTTGCTGAAATTTTCTTCAGAAAACTTCTGCAGAAAATTCTCTCTCTCTCTCTCTCTCTCTCTTTGAGGAATAGAAACCATATAGTTTAACCGGCTTGAGTTCAATTTTCTGGAAGATCAAAGAATATCTTTCTAGGACACGAGGGAGAAACACAGGTGCTGTTGAAAAGATTATGCAAAATAATAGCCATGGAAATCCTTTTTCAACTGTAATTGCTTACATTTCACACAGCTTCTAGAAACCCAACAGCCAGAGGATGTCTTGGTGACGCCCCCTCTGCAACACCTCATCTCTTCCCAGCTTACTTGTCTTCATACCTCACAAAATATCTCTGATAAAAATACAAAGTTCTGCCCAAATCATGGGCTTCTAATGGATTCACTGGCTCAGAAAAAATAGATGTCATATGTCTCATTTCCAAGAACAATTCTGAGAAACCTAAATAACCAAAAGAAGGCATGCTCTGAGTGACTGTTCTTATACCAGAGTTTTTGATGGCCATCTCACTTCATTCCCCTCTTTCACTCCGACCCATATTTAATTAAGTATTATTAAATCATGTAAGAACCAGACTCCTCACTCTTAATAAAATTCTACATGAGTCACTTTAATTTTGTGCTTCCTAATGATTTCCTTTATGTTACAAGATCATCATTTCTGCAGGATGTTATACATATTTCTGCAATTTTTTATTAAGTACAAAGTCTATACAGTCCTTATTATTTGGAAAATTTAAAAATATGAAAAGTTGTTTCTGATTTCTCCTACAACAGATGATGGCTGTTCTAGGAGTGCCATGAAGCTGGAGGTGGTCTGATGTGCCATCCCATGGAGCCACATTGTCTTTATAAATTTCAGCCTTTAGACTATTTATCACAGTCTGTTGTGATAGGACAAGGGGAAATGGTTCCAAACTAAAAGGGGGGTGATTTAGGCTGGATATAAGAAAAAAAAATTATAATAAGTTTGTTGAGGCACTGGAATAGGTTGCCCAGAAATGTGGTAGATGCTACATCCTTGGAGGCCTTCAAGATCAGGCTGGGCTAGGCTGATCTAGCTGTAAATGTCCCTGTTCATGGTGGAGGAGTTGGACTCTCTTTAAGGATCCTTTCCAACGCACACAATTCTACGATTCTATGAACCTGGCTGCTCTGGAAGTGTTCACTGTTTGTCTCCAGCCAAGACCAACCTCAAGTTACACTAAAGGAAGAGGCTGATGGACTCTTCCACTCTTTCAGGTCTCTTAATCATTTCAACCATTGGATTTGGATGGATTTCTGAACATTCATCCCTTCTTTTTTCTCTTCCCCATGTAGGTTACATAGGAGAATACAAGAATTGTTACATACATCATGTGCTATTTAAGATGAGTGGAAACATCAGAAACAAGAGAGGTGGGAGGCTTTGAGGTAGTGCCTGGCAGCTTTCAGCAGGCAGATGAGTGGATGTTGAGGACTGACACGCTGGGGCTGGACATTAACAGTCTTCCCTATTTAGTATCTGCCTGGATTAGATAGCTGAGAATAAATCATTTGTCAACTGAGGTATAACTAAAACTGAAAATTAATAATCAAAGTCTGGGAGATTTCATTGAAGGGATCTGGGTCCTAAGTACAGTTGGATGAGGTACATGGGAGAACATGAGAATCAGTTTGTTGGTAAACGTTTAGTGCTGGAGTTACGGATGGAGGAGGATGGAGTTTTAAGCTAGATGGAAACTGCCAAAGTATGACAAGACGTATTTTAGAAATTGACAGGAGGCTCAGATTTGTGGGATTGAGACAGCTTGTGAATCTGACTGTGAGCCTACTTTTCCTGTATGTTGTAGATGAAGCCATGAAGTCTGCACTATGGGTTGTTCCAGGACAGCTACTCACAGAATAAGATCTTCCAGTGAAATACCTCAAAGTATTTATTCTGTGCTTATGAAGCTTTGGATATATTTCTTGTTTTAACTACATTTATTAGGAGCTTTTTTCTCTCTTAAATGGTGTGTGTTCTGCCTGCTCAGTGCTGGCAGGCTAACTTGTTTTCTTGCTCTGCCATATCGTGGTTTCAGCAGAAGTAGAGAGCAATACAAGAGTTAGCAAGAACAAATAACACAGCAATGGAATGGCAAGAATGAGAGCAGTTCCCATTTGACTGTCAAGCACAGAATATTGATCAGAACTAAGCGTTTGCCATTTGTTATAGCTATTTTACAGTGTAGCTCAGAGAATCTCATGTTTGCCTGCTAAAATCCATGCCTTAATTAGAAAAGCAGCCTCCCTTGGTATTTTGGAATTCTAGAGTGAAGATTTAAAACTGATTCCTTTTCTTGAGGCAAACAGCTAAATAAACAGAGCCTCATCCAACAATCCTGAGGAGTTACTGTCAGAGTAGAGATGTTCAGAATGAGCATACAGGGATCTTTGGGCACTAGCAGGAGGACAGCTGTGGGAGAATCCCTTCAGACATGGTTTTTTTCATTGCGGGAACACAGTATCAGGCCAATCTGCAAACACATTCAGTTCACATTAAAAAATACTTTCAAGTCAATAAAATGTAGCTATTGAGAGTTACCACAAAAACAAGGAGAAGTTCAAAGTCATAACTCTTCTTAAATATATTTATTTTCTAGCTGTCAGTCACAGATTTTATCATATCTTCTTTTGTCCTTGAACTCTAGAGACAGAATTCATTCCTTTCCCTAAATCCCTTTTCACTGGGATTGCATAATAACCACAGTTCTTTCCTGCTTTACCACCTCAGAATACCTGTTACTTTATGGACTGGAAGGGCTGCTGCAGTCTTGTTCTGGCAGCCTTGTGTACTGCCAGGGTATCTCCAGTGTTACACTTAAGATACTTTCTGCGTTTGAAGAGGGGAAAAAAAAAGCCTTGTGTGTACATCCAAGGGTAATTGTTAGTGTATCAGAAATCTTAACATTCTGATCAAAGAGTTCTTGCTAGTCCAGATCTAACTGCTGAATAAGGAAGCAAGGAGAAGAATGGTCTAATTGATATGGCTGGCTGTTGCACACACACTCCTGACCCTCTTCCCCTTCCCGTGTACTTCACCTCCCTTGCCTGTGCTCCCAGACTCCACCAGCCCAGAGGGCACCGATGGTACACTGGGCTATCGCATCCCCAGTTCTGGCTGCAGTGCTACCTGTGCATATGTTTACACACGTATGTTTAGAGTCTTGCGACACTGGGTACTTGCTGTTCGTTCAGTTTGGTACAACTACCAACTACTCCACATCTTTACTAGACCACTGTGGGCAGCCTGTGTCCGCCCCCTAGTTGTCCCTGCTGGCACTGCTCTGCACCCACACTGGCTGTCCCCATGATTACTTTGTGCCTGCGCTTCTCTATACAACATCACTATGTTGGAGTCATGCATATTTCATGCTGCACCAGATAGCTACTTGATACTGCCAGCCACATGAGAATTGTAGTTATACTCAAGCATTAGACGTGGAGAATATTCAGCAAGTTAGGAATTAGCAACTTGGTCATTAGGATGCTACATTAACTCTTAGGTAAAGCCTGACAGGCCTCACCCCTGCGACCTTGCAAATATAGTGAAGCCTGTGGCTTGTTACTGGTAATGGCAACGTGGTATTTACTGGGCTTATAGGGCTACATCAGATCTTCAGACAGTACTAATAGCTCTTGCTGTTTTGCTCTTTCCTTTTCACAGTGAAATGTCATATTGACAGGTTCATCCAGAGCCATTAAATAATTCAGGAATGAAGTGAATGTTCTGTTAAAAATACACACATGCAAACTCATCTTAAAGGTAGCTACTCTCTGAAGGCTTTGCCTTCCACATTTCATCTTTAAGGGGGTTATTTGAGTTATTGAAAACCCTGTTGTCTTAACACAGAGCCACAGCAATCTCCATGCACAGCAGTCTGAGTTAGAAAATGCTCAGAAATTCTAAAGCAATGACAGGCTGGGTTTAAGGGGCTCCAGCTTCCACCTACCCTGGGTGATGGACATGGATGTTTATTCCAAAAGTCATCTGGCCCTTATGTCTATTTTCCTTAGGGTAATTGTGCAGCATACACAAAATTCTGAAATGATTGGTATTTAAAAATGAACAAACAAAAAATCAGGTTGTCCAGAGAGGTGGTGGATGCCCCGTCCCTGGAGACACTCTGATCTGAGCACCCTGCTCGAGCTGGAGGTATCTCTGTTCATTGCGGGAGAGTTGGACAAGATGGCCTCTGAGGGTTGCTTCCAACTCAAAGGAGTCTGTGATTCTCTGGTTCTATGAATAAGGTTACAGCTGAGTACTGCATGCCTAGCGATTTGAAAGGGTGTCAGTTTTCCCTGGGAAGGAGATGGGGAGAATGTAATGCTGAGCGGGGGGACCCAGATGAGCAACAGCCAGGATGGAGTGTAAATGGAGTCTCCAGGTAAAATAAAGAATCATCAATTAGAAGTTAGGAAGAAGGCAGTGAGATAAAATACAAATTTGGTAGGGAATGCTCAAATTTCAGCATTCTGCAGCGAGGCATGTTTCTAACTTATGGTTGGTTATTTCTCTCCTTTGTTACAAAGAGGCTATAGCATGTCAAGGGCTACACTGCCATCTCTGTAATCTACTTGGATGGTGGTGCAATTTATAATTTTAATTATATAAATTGATAATATTAACTTGCACAGGGTAATCACATGCTTTATCAGCCTGTAATTGGTACTTGTCGCAAGCTTCCACACTGCTGATGGGAAATGGGGACTGGCATTCCTCCTGGAGCAGCAGCAGCTCACCTGGAGTGTTTTGGGTCAGCTGCAATGCTTCTAAAGAGCATATGTGATTGAGTGCAAAGGCAAAGGCAGGCTCCAAATCCATGAGGCCAATGTGCATCAGAAGCATTTAGAAGGCAGAAAGCAATCTTAAGAGCAAAAAGTCTGCTCATGTAGTTTTTTTCTAATATTTTTTTTAAACCAATCTCCTTTTTTTGGGGCTAATTTATTGCTTTTGAACCATGTTGAAAACTTAATTCAGAGTGAATTTATGAGGATGGAAAAATACTTGCTGCAGTTTTTAAACCTCAGTGTTTGATGATATGAATATACTACATACTATCGTATCATAGATTTCAAACAGATTTTCAAATCCTGACGAAATTTGTGTTCTATGGGTATGTGAGAAGTCAGGAAAAATAGCTCTGTCTTGCAGCACCTTTCTATCACTTTCACTATCACCTTTGCCATCCAGGCTAATAATTGCATTTAGGGCAAACCTGCCCTACTTATGCCATGCAGCCACTGCCCAGCCCTGTCGTACATAGAAATGCATTGGGTGTCTCCAGCTGAGGCCACTATGCTTGCTGCTGGCAGGGCAGGTGTGCACAGGGAGCTAAAGAACTGAATAGAGATTAGTTAGCATTTCTGCTGTAGGATTTTGGATGTACTGTTAAAAGCATTTCATTTTCACCTATATACTTACATACATGCTTTAGAGAATTATACTGACATTTTTTATTTATTTTTTTATATTTTATTTATTTTTTAATAGCTGGTGAATTAAATGGCAAGAGCTGGTCAGAGAGCCTGCATTCACAGCTTGTGAGGTTCACCACAAGTATGCTTTTTTTCTGTCATTGTCTTCTTGGATTTGTGGCTGTTGTTTTTTGATTATAGGGTATCTAAACTGTAAGTAATTTTTGCATCCTGAAGCAATACAAGTTGCACGCCCAGCAAACTGAATTTCTGGTACATTATCTGTCTTTTTTTCTTTGTTTTTCTTTTTTTCTCTTCAGTGTTATCTCAGCAGTCCAATCCATGAGGCTTCTTTATTCTTTTTTAAGCAATGATTTTTTGGCATTGTGACAAACGTTCTGTAGAAAATGTAGAACTGATAAAATAAGAAGAAATTATCTCAAGCCTGCTTCATTCTTGCTGCTTTACCAGAACAAATAAAATGACTTGTGGGCTTGGGAAAGAGAGTAAATTCTCTAGCCCCTTGAAGAGTAGAACAAAGTAGAGAATCAGCACATAAAGCACAAATCACTGAGAGAGGACTGGGAACTGCACTGTGATATTATAAAGCTCTGTGACTTGTTAGTCCCTAAGAGCCAGGGAAGGGAGCCTGACCTTTTTGTTTTGGTGTGCTGCTGTCAGGAGGGCAGAGCACATATCTGCATGGCATAGCACAGCTCCATCTTGCCTGTGCCTGTTCCTTACCTGGGAAGCTTCCCAAATAGTCATTTTGGGACCAAAATTAGAGAGAAAAAAAAGTGAGCAAGCATTCATAGAATATCCTGAGTTGGAGTGAACTCACCAGGATTGTTGAGTCCAACTCCTGGCTCCACACAGCACCATCCAAAATCCAAACTCTATGTCTGGGAGAGATGTCCAAATGCTTCTTGAACTCCAGCAGCTCAGGGCTGTGCCCACCGCCCTGGGCAGCCCGTTCCATGCACACCACCCTCAGTGCAGACCCTTTCCCTAACCCCAGCTGCCCTCCCCTGACACAGCTCCATGCTGTTCCCTCAGGCCTGTCGCTGTCACAGAGAGCAGAGCTCAGCACTGTATTCCCATTCCCTGTAAGGAGCTGTAGCCACCAAGAGGCTTCCCCTGAGCTTCTCTGCTCTGGGCTGAAAAATCTGAGGGGCCTCAGCAGCTCTTCATGCATCTTCCCCTCCAGACCCTTCCCCATCTTTGTAACTCTCCTTTGGATACTCTCTAATATCTTTATGTCCTTATAATCTGGTTCTTAAGCATGCACACAGTGCTCAGGTTGAGGCTATAGAGCAGAGAGGGACAATCCCTTCCCTTGCCTGTCTAGCAGCGCTGGTCCTGCTATTACTGTCCCTGTGGGCTGCCAAGGCACACTGCTGGCTGATAATCTAAATTTTCAAATGCTTCCTGTCAATCTACTAATCTAGGACCAAGAGGAGGTCCTCTTACAGAATCTATTTGAGAAACCTGAGGAAACTTGGCAGCAGCTGCTAGTTTGTGGATGCCATTATCTCGAAGCTAAGCCACATAGTTAGGTCACGTAACTTTTCCTAACCTACTCTGTGTAAAGCCCAGCTACCATAGTCCTGAAATGTCTCAGATTGTCTCAGCTGCCTGTACAGTGAAGGGGATGAAAAGCAATTAAATGATCCATTAATAGATATGGGTTATAATTAAAAACTTACTGGACTATGACTACGTGACTGTGTCTTTAACGTGTCTTAGCTTTCGTAGCTGAACTCTGTGGTGCTTTGGCAGTGAAGCAGCTTTCTGAATCTTACAGAAACCTGTGTATTGCTACTGAACACAAGAAAAGCTGTTATTTCTTGTTGAGCCATGTCATACTTCCTCTACTGCTAGATTCTCACAAAATTCACAATTTTGTGCACCGTCTCGGGCCAATAGATACTAAAATATCTTTTCTGGCACTTGTGTCGATGTAGCATGACAGTCTTATACAAGCATGGAAGAAATGCTGCCTCTAATGAGACACTGCTGCTCTAATGAGACACTGTGGTGGGTGTGACTTCCCACCACAAGCACACTGACTTCTCAATTTCAATCTATCCACTGATTTATTCTTCTGAAGCTCTTCAGGGACTGATGCCCATCATTCATGGCAGTGGCCTTCTTTTTTTTCAATTTTCTGATCAAAATTGTCACTATGGTACCTTTGCTGGTACCATTGTGCAATTTAGCAGTGGTCTATAGCAAGAATCCCGTGAGGAGTGACCTGCAGTATAACCTCACGATTGGACATCCCCAGTCATGACTACTATTAGGCTGAAATATATTGTTTCACTGGAAGCACTGAAGAGCAACTATTTCTAAGCTGTTTTAGTTTCTTCCTTTAGTTATTTTACTCTGAGAATCCCAACCATTCAAAAGAAAAACTATATATATATACAAAACAAATGTCTTTGAAGCTAACCAGTGGTATTCTTGCTTTAACAGAAAATGGTGTGTAGTGGACTGCTGACAGCAAAAAATGTATTCCTTGAATTTAGGTCTCTTATGTTTCCCAGTTACCAGTAAACAGATGATGACAATAAAATCCAGAAGTTAATAAGTCATTCATATGCAAATCAGCAAAAGAGTATTTTATGTGGATAAAAAACAACTCAGAGAATGATCTGGCCTTGACCTGTATCTAGCAGGACAGTTTTGCATGATTAATATTCTCAGTTACTTTCACTTAGAGCACAGGTACCTTACACCTTATTCCTGGTGGGATAAGCATTAGTTTTAGGAGTAGGGCCTGATGCAAGCAGATGTAGCTGGAGAATGAAGGTAATTGCCAAGAAGATATGCTGAAATAGCAGCAATTGCAAAGTTAACATTTATATGCCTTGACAGCTTCCTGAAATAAATCTAACATAATGTGCCTCATTTAAGTTTTAAGTGATTTTTTAAAGTATTAAATGCTTACCTTCTATCAACATGATTACAACACCTATTATAAATGCAAAGTTTATCACTGCCGTTAATAATGAGAGAAGAGTGTTATTTCTGGTGTTATGGTTAATGAGATTTCTATTTGGGATATTTTCAAGAACTGGCTAGATAAAAGCCTGTGAAGAATGATTTAGGTATGGATGGACTTGGCTTAGCACAGAGGGATACACTCAGGAGATTTCTGTTTCCTGGGAGGCTTTTCGCAGAGAGAGATTGTATACATCAGGTCAAATAATGGAAAGTCCAGATGTGGTGATCCAGGTAAACCACACTGAGACTTTATAGTCAACTCAGCCCAGAGGGTCCAGCTGGGCTTTGGATCATGATGACTGCAGAGTGTACTCAGCCGGTACAAAAGCTGAGCCCTGCTCCAGTGACTTCAGTCTCATTCTTGGATCTTCCACAGAGTCCTCGATGAAGTTTTCATTCCTTTGTTAAAAAATTAAAAATAAAAAAAAATCTATTTGGACAATGAAATTGGTTGGTTTTTTTTTTCTTTTCATAAAGCAATAGCTAATACTGGCATTGTGAAGGCAAGACTGTTATCAAACAAATGATCACTGCAGTTTTCATACTGTTTCTCACGGTGCTCTCATGTACATTTAATATAGATTTCATGTTATGAAATATGCATACAGCACTAAATATGTTGACCAGTATTTCATGAAAGAGCAGTTTTCTACAGAGTACTTCAAAAATGCAGTCTGAAATTATTGTGCTACTCCTGGCCTGGAAAAAGGACAGACTTTTTATTTCATAGGAGATTAATGTGTAGTCAGAAGGAAGAGAGTGCTTATATTTGGATCATTCTTCACAAGCAGAAAGCTGACTTTGTTTCACAGTGATTGCCTTTGTTTGATAAATAGTTCCTTGCTGAAATGGAATACGTAAATATTTAGGGACATAAATAACTCCGTTGTGGTAATGACTTGTAGACAGTGATATATCAATGCTATTATGGAAATTTGTGTTCAGCATCATAAACAAAGGCTAAGCCCTAAGCCATATACCATAGGGGAGTATTTCAGCATAAAAATTCCAAGGAACAAACTTTTATATATATATATATGATGAAAATTAGCCTGAATTCGCCAAATTTGAGGTGTGAGAGAAAGTGGTTCTGCAAGTGCATGTACTCCTTCTGTTCAAACCTGCCTTGGAAAGTGCTCTGAGTAGAGCTGAGAGAGGACAGACTAAGTATTTTACATTAAAGAAATATATACAATGGGCAATGAACTGCCCTAGGGAAAGAAGGTAACTGGTGGTGTCAGGTGTGAGATGTTGTTCCTTGCTGGCCTGGGCTGGCTTTGTGCAGGTGAACCAAAATCATTGGGAAAACTGATACAGAGCTGGACTTGGGTATCAGTCAAAGAACAGGATGACTTGTCAAGTTGGGGAAATGGTAAGGGACTTGTAACTCCTCTGTGGAGAACGCAGTGTCACAGGGATGGCAATGAGAATTCTACAGAAAGCGTCCATTACTCCACAACAGGGTGAAAAAGACAAAGATATATTTTCAGCTCAGGATCACTGAGAGCTGCTGTTGTGCTGCTGCTATGAGAATGCTGGGGTTGCCTTTGCAGAAAATGTGCTTCCATTAGGGACAGAGATCAGAGGTGCCATAGGTCCTTCTGAAACCTGCATACAAATTTAATCACTTGTACATTAAAAATTCAAAGAGTGGGGAACTGTAGGATCTGTCCTTTGTAGAGCTGTTCTTCTCTAATTTAATCATGGGAAAATAAAATCAAGCAAAAAAGCAGTAGAACAACTGTTGAATCTCAGCAGAACCACTCTACACCCCGTGAGCTCACTTGTGCAGCTAGAGGATGAGGTTAGGAAGCAGATAAACCAGATTCAGCTTCAGTTTTTGATGAAATGTCTACCTTTCTAACAGGCGTTTTAAAGACCTTTGCAGAAAAATAAATAAATAAATAGCAAAGAAAGTCAGCTCTTGACCTGAAATGAATAATTATTTGTAATTCAGAGTGTTTAAGACTCCTAACGTCAGGCAGCCTAATTTATGAGTGTTCTGTGAATTGGCTACACTGTGACACAGCTGTCACACGTCCTTAACTTCTGGTGCTGCATTTTGCAAATGTCAGAATGGTTTCAGCACAGGTTTTGTTTATTTGTTTATGTTTTGGGTGGGAATGTACAGAGTGTTTTAATGCATGTTACCATCTGTAAACAGGAATGAGAGCCAAAAAAAAACCACAGCCGTCTCCCTTAAGAACTCCAGCCTGGGCTTATTGAATCACATCGAGGCTTACTGATTTATAGAACACACAATTGCTGAATATTGCAAAGCACATGGAGCCTGAGGAACAATGAACTTTAGAGGAGGTTTTAAATGTTCTTCAGGGATATTGAAACAAATGTGCCTCCCCAGCACCATTCAGCAAACTGTGTGCTCTGGGTTCAGACAAGTATTATGACTGTGCTCGACCTCTGAGGATTACTGGTCATGCTTGGGATGTACTTTCACATTTCCAAAAGCCACTGAGAGCTCTCTCAACAAACCTCTCTACAGTTGCCAATGAAAATTGACAGGGAAAACTAAAATTATATACATCTTCCTGAAGAAAGCAGATTTTTTTTCCTTTATTGTTCTAAGAATGCAATTACTAGAATATATGATGTGCATTAAAAGTCAGAATTATTTCATTACATAAGATAGATAAAAAAAATATAGAGGATTGGAAGAAAATGGGATTTATTTTAGCTTATCTTTAAACCATGTGCACTGTTTGCTAGCAACTATATGCATCGTGTGAAGAATCAAGAAGCCAAATAATGTATTTAGAATATATTGCACTATAGTCCACTGATAGAATAACACTTCTTGAAGTGTGTTGCTGTGACGTCTGTCGACTTACCAGATCTCAAGCAGAAGTTTCTGTTTATGTGGCACAGAGTAATATATATTTATTTTTCTACAAATGCAGTTTGAACTTCTGCTAATTTATTCATATGTCATATCGCCTTCCTTCTCTAGGAAAGCAACATGTGCCCTAAATGTCATCACATGCTTCTAGGAAATCATTGGAGGATATACAGATACAGAGTCTTTCAGGAATTTTGGGGTTGTTGTTGTTTTTTTTTTCATGTGCCTTTTTTTTTTTTTCCTGCAAGGGGAATAAATATTTCCGAGTTCAAATAGACAATTTCGTTTGCTCTTCCCACGTACATTGTTGGCAAAAGCTTCTTTTCTTATTCTCCCACACTTGTAATAGTTCTAAGGAATCGGTACATAATCACTGGGAACTGTGACATAGCTGCTGCAACAAATAGTAATTAAACCCCCTGCTAAAATATCTGACTAAAGTTTATTTAATGGAAATCACCTCCCCTTGCAGGAGTAGAAAGATGGTAATAGCAAAAGAAAACACACTGTGGGGATGTGGAGTGGGGCACCCAGCCCCAGCATGAAGCACCGCAGCTCTTAGCCCCAGCCAGCAGAAGCCAGATAGATTAGATACACATGGAAAGTGCCCAGCTGTACATTTATCAAAGAAAACATCTGAGAGCACCTGGCCCAACATGGTACCTCCCTGCATTTGTGATTCTTAACTACAATCCATACAAGAGATGTGTCGCTGGAAAATTATCCTACCCAATGATTTGACATTCTTTTCTTCCCTTTACTTTCCTCCATGCAAAAGCCCACACAAGGCATAACTTGAGTAGTACTGTATATGAACATGGATGCAAACAGCCATTTGAGTATGAAATCAAATATAAAGTTCTGAATTTTTAATATCTGTAGCTCAGTGAGGCTTGACAGCATTTTTATGCAACTTTACTAATATTAATAAATGCAATTTTTATTAATCATATTTATATTACCATAGTAATGGAGTGTATAAAAATCTTCAATGCAGCAATACTTAAAACACCTCCCAAAGATAAGAGGGTGATTTATTTCTGTCTTACAGATGGACAGCCAAAGCCAAGAGGTTGCTCATCCTGCATGGCATGTTCCTCAAGAACCCACTCATCAGAGAAACCTGTGAGTGCATCTTCATAACCCATTATTTGTGTGTCCTACTGCCTAAAACAGGCAGCGCAGAGTAGGCCAGTATGCTGCAAACACAAGGGATCCAGAACTCACTAGGAGACTCTCAAAACTGCAGTGTTTTGTAGTCAAGAGACAGATGCAGGACTTCTCAGAGAGGGTAAAAATATTCCTCCAAGTTGCATAATTATTATTTTTTTAAGAGCAAGATGATCCACAGTGGGCAGGGAAAGCCATTGTTTTCTAGGCAAGCTTTCAATTGATTTAAAAGGAAACTGAGACTTATAATCAATGACCTTAGAAGGAGGAGAGCAGCAGCAGATGAAGAGAAAATGCATGAGCGTAAATAAAAGTGAAACAAACCAGATCTCTGCTAAGATATTTAAGTATAAATCTTAATATTACCAAGAGATGAAGCACAGCAAATCACTGTGTAAAAAAAACATTATCAAAGGCAACAATATAGTGCAGCTGTTGAAAGCAGACATCTGGAGTGAACACAAGTGAAGGATACTCTCTTTGTACTTGCTGCCCAAGATGGGGATTATAGCTATGTGTAATCATACATGGACAACTAACAAAAAGGAACACATCTGTGGAAGAAACTCAAGACTGTCTAAGGGAGGTAAAGTAGAGTAATTTCTCAAAACTGTCTTACTCCTTCACAAGTGGTGACTGTTGAAAGGATGTTCTCTGGCAGGTTGAACAACAGTCACCAGAGAGGAGTTAATGTCACTGTTCTTTGCTTTGGGAACGCTTTGTTCTGGCATAAATTATAGTCCATCCATCAGCACTGAAACTGTTCTTTGTCAAAAATCTCTGTGCCCATGCACAGAAAGGTCCAATTTGAATACTCTGTGCAGTAGTTTCCCAGCTCTCACTCTTTATTCTCGGATGTATAGGTGTTCCCATATAGAGGGTTGTCTTGCTAGCATGGATTGATGGTGAAATCTCAACACAGGTAAATGTTTCAGCTAGTGCTAAAGTAGGTGGTGAGGCAGCATGGCTGTCAGCAGGGCTTTTTCTGAGCCCAGTGTAAGTGGTTTTGGAGATGCCTGTATTTAGGTGCTCAAATTTCCTTTCAGTTGGCTTCTGGTTACACTTGTCAAGTTGTTCAATACCCTTTTGTGCAAATTTGCCTCTGTTGTTTCACATTTTCAGTCTTTAAATAATTAACCACTGCTTTGTGGATCTCAATGTACAAATCATCTGTGCACCAGGAGAGGTGATGCAAGCTGTGCTGGGAAAGAAGGAAGAAGAGTTGTAATGAGAAGAGTCTGAAATTTTGTACTGTAGGATAATTCCAGGTCTTAGAGTTTCCTTGTTACCCAGAATGAAACCTCTGTCAAAAATGGCCTTGCATTGCTGTTTTTGTCTAAAAATGTTATGAAACTGAATTAAATCCCATTTTCCCTAATCATTTATGTAGCGAAAAATACTGTTGCGTCTTGGCTAGTCAAGACAAGCTGCTTAATATTATTTTCTTCAGCAATCAGGGATTTTTTTTTCCTATTTCATTTGCTGCAGAGAGCTGACCATGTTTCTGATGGATTTAAACTGGCAGGTGTGTGTTTTGGTTGTTCAATTCACACTCTGGTATTTATAGTTTCTATGAGACTGATAATGAATCTTTGAAGAAAGCCATCTGCCAAGCTGCACAGCCACAACTTTGAAGACTTTAATTTCTCTTGAATTGCAGTATCCTCACAGCTGCACAGTGAAAGATATCTTTTGATCAGTCCACAGCATTATAATTTCTCTGCCAGGCTTATTGTACTTACAAATGTTCTGATTGGTATTCTCAAGGTGCTTAGGATCTGCATTACAGAGTAACAACAGTGGAAGCATCACAGATTCACATGAGACCATCCCAATCAAAAACAGGTGAAAGAGGGTGGGCAAATGTCCCTTCTGATGGTTACAGGCTGTTCTTGCCTCAGCTGGCTGACACTGACAAATCAGCACTTTGTGAATTCTCAGTAAGGTTGGGGAAAATGTGACATGAGGATGTTTTACAAAAATGTGTCAAGGAAAATAGTGTCACAAAATGGTTGAGTCTGGAAGCATGAGGATACATTGCTGGTTTGTGGTCAATTTGGTGTCCATCTGCCATCCAGACCCTTCTTTCCAGAGCTACTTTCCAGCTCTATTGGTGCATGGGGGATTATTTCTCCCTAAGTAGAGGATTAGGTATTTCTCTTTATTAATTACATGAGATTCTTGTTGATCCATTACTTAGCACGTTAGTGTCCTCTTAAACAGCAGTACAAGCCAAATATCTCAGACTCCTCCTACCTCCAGGACCATAACCTTGTAATTCTGCCAAGTAGGTCCCCGAAAAGGCACAAATGGCAGAGTTTGTGCCATGTGAATTTAACTGTTTCAAGTCCCCAGAATGATAAAGAGCAGCTCCAGAGGATAATTAAATGAATTAGGTAAATTAGATGAAAACATTCTGTTTTAGTTGAGTGGCAAAGAATTTATGGCTGTTTTGTTGAAAAAAGATAGTCTTAAATCAGTCTAAGTTTTTTCTTTTAAAACTTCCTTTTGCCTTTGTTCAGTCAGTGATCCAACAACCCATTTATTCTTAAACTTTCCTCTTTTCTTCAAAAAATGAATATGGCTGAAAAAGAGAATAAGGTATATATTAAAATATCACCGTTTCAGATATACATATGGAGAGAGAGAAATATTAAAAATTCATGTGATATAGATCTAATTTACCTTAGGAATCCTTAAATTTTACTTTGATGAAAACTACGGAGACACAGGGCTTAGACAAAAGATAATGTAGTTTTTCACAGATTAAAAAAAGACATTATTTAGTACAAATGATGTGGACATGCAAGATGCATATTTGCTGTTGAATGTGATCAATTTACTAAAGAAAGCTTGCAAGTGAAGCATAAAAGCTACAGCATTAGACCATATGACCCCATGCAGTAAAAAAATGTATATCACTTCATACCATTTATTTTTTTGTGTCCTCTAATTTTTGCTTTGCCACGTGAGGAACATTCTCTTGCTTCCTTTGGAAGACTATTTGACAGACCATTTATTTAATAGCCTTCATTCTGTGTTTTTTTCCTTAAGATTCATCTTTACTTTTCCTTTATTCTGTTACTGGTCATTGTACCATCAATGATTTCTGTCCTTCTTTTAGATATTATCTGCCCAGATAAATTTTTAGTAAGTTCATTTTTATGAAGTGGAGTTAGGTAGGTGATCCTTTTAGATTTAGAAAAATCCCTTATATTCCTCAGATTTCATTTCTACCAAGTTAAATTTTTCTTTCTTAGTGATTTGAATATTTTTTTTTTCAAGCAGCTTATTTGGAAAATGATTTTAAAAACGTGGGATTTCTCTATGATCTCTTTTATCTCATCTAGAAAGTATCAACATGAAAATTTATATGATGATGTTTTGCTGTGAGTATATTTCATCTAAAAGATATTCCAAGATACCTGAGAAGCACCAAAGACTTTTCACATATTTTGCCACATCTTTTATTCCTTCTGAGAGCTTTCCAAATTGTATTTCTGCTGGTTTCCCCACTAATCATGAAGGCACGTTCGGCATTTTTTGTCCATTACAGTACATGTATTTTATCATTCTAATTCTTTCAGACATTGTCATTACTCTCCCTTACATTCTCTGCCACATTTGGCATACAAACTGCTGTCCAAAGGCAACAGTATGTAAAAACACACCTTGCCTTCTCTTATTGTTGTAGAATATGAGTCATCTATAAGCATACAGTGGTGTATTGTGCTCAAGTCTCACCTCAAATGGAGATTCCTGAAGCCCAACTCAGTTTCTAAGACTCACGGAAATTGCAAGGTATAAATAGAGGAGGTCACTTTCAGCGAATTTGCTTTTCTGGGCTACTTTTATTTGTCATTTTCACCTTGAGGGAATTTGGATTCTTTGTGAAATGTACTACCATCAACTACATATGGCATACGTCCAAGCTGGTGCTCTAATCTGAACAGAAAGTGAGAAGTGCAGTTACCCTTTGGTATGCATTATCACTGGACCATAACCCAAACTGGATCTTTGCTCTGAATTTGCACAGGTGTTTAAGAGAACAGAGTCACACAAGTTCCAAATCAGGCCTGTGCAGTTCTTATGAAATATAAAAGCTGGTGGCAGATGCAGAAATTGCACTATTCGTCATCTCCTCTCTGCTGCCATTTTTGAAATTTTTTTCTTTTATGAATATTGGGTATTGCTATATTATAGGGTCACTCTCAAATAATTAATTAACTTTTTTTTTTTTTTTTTTTTTTTTTCCTCAAAAAATAGCATCGAAGAAAGTCCTTATGGACTGAAATGATTTAAAGACTTTTTTTTAAGAAGCAAGGGTGCAACGCTGCAACTTACCCACTAATATGATATTTACAATTGATTCATATTCCACAGTGTTTTTGGCAACATATAAGGAGGAAACGCCAAGTGGTTTATGTACCTGGAAGTTTATAATTGGATCCAGCTGGCCACAGAGTACACCTATAGACTACAAAGTAAAGCAGACCAAAAAGCAACAACCAGGCCTCCTTTGGCTGGCGAAAAGTTAGCACAATTACACTCTTTCCTTTTTCTTTTTTTGTTAAAAAGGAGAAAGGACTTTGATTCCCTTTTAATTACACTTCAGGAATTATTCGTTCAAGAATGTTTCCCTCTGCTTTATGAATTTGGGTTGAAGTTTAATTTGCTTGCTGCTGTACTGGTGCGTACCTGTTTGCAGACTCTAAGATAATGCCATATCCTCAAGAACAGCAGTAATGTGGACGTTTGCTAACATAACAAATTGCTGTGTTCAGAAGGGTTAGTTGAAAGCCTTAAATTATCATAACAGCATACAGATGGCCTTCAATAAAGAGCAATGAAAGGGTTGTGGTTCAAAAGTAATTTATGGCTGAAACTGTTGTCCCTGGCAACACATCTACACAGTTTGCAGAATGTATTACTGTTTTGTCTGCTGGAAAGAAAGGAAAAAGACAATTTAGTGAAAATAAAAGACAAAGTATATTATTAAAAAGGGGAGAGAAAAGGATCTGGATTAACACAGTATTTTACTGTTTTGTTTAATCATAATCAAGAATTATCACAGAAGTATCTGATACATTTGAACTCTGTATAGGAAACATTCTGTCTTGAGAAGAGAGAAACAAAGGATTATAATTTGGGTCCTTAAATAACATCCCCACTAGAACATATCTTGAGGTGCTTCTGGATGTCCTTCTTTCCATAGTTTATAATTGTTATAACTGTCAGTTTTCCTTTACAAAATGCAGGACAAAACACTGAAAGTCATATAAAAATTCATGAAAGAAAAGAAATTTAAATTGTGAGCACAATAGTGGCTATGAAAGGTTATTACTGGAGCTGTTTGATAAGAACACATTCATTGCATTTTTTCACTTTGAAATACCACAGTTTCTAGATTGATGCACTCATAAATATTTATCATGTTCTCCTGATAGCCAAGCGATAACTCTGTCTTGAATACTGACCCCATCATATGCTATCTGCACACCCACTTGGTGTGTTTCTAATACTTTAAATCTCAGCAACTTTGAAGCAGTATGAAAAAAAAAAATCTAGTAATTTTATTTGTATATTCCTTTGTTTTCCAATGCCTTCTCAACCACATCACTTGTTCTCTCTTAGAATCATAGAATCATTAAATCATTATGGTTGGAAAAGGTCACTAATAGAATCATAGAGTCATTGAATGGCCTGGGTTTAAAAGGATCACAATGATCATCGAGTTTCAACCCCCCTGCTATGTGCAGGGTCACCAACCACCAGACCAGGCTGCCCAGAGCCACATCCATCCTGACCTTAAATGCCTCCAGGGATGGGGCATCCACAATCTCTTTGGGCAACCTGTTCCAGTGTGTCACCACCCTGTGAGTGAAAAACTTCCTGTTAATATCTTATATAAAATATCATTTAGTCCAACTCATCATTTCCATGTGCTCTCTTCTCCCATCTGAGCAATTACAGATGTTTCAGGCTCATGTTTTGGACTGGCCTTGTATAAATATATTTTTCTGGGCATTCAACACACCCTGAATAGAGGAATCTCATGTCTGAGCAAAGAGGCTGTATAGAAAACATCTTCCTTATATCCAATCTAAATTTTCCCACTTTTAGTTTGATATCATTTCCCCTTGTTCTGTCACAACAGACGCTGCTAGAGGTTCTGTTTTCTTTCTTATGGCCCCCTTTTAGATACTGAAAGGTTGCTATCAGGTCTCCCCAAAGCCTTCTCTTCTCCAGGCTGAACAGCCCTAGCTCTCTTAACCTGTCCTCATAGGGGAGGTGTTCCATCCCTTGGATCATCTTCGTAACCATCTTCTAGATGCTCTTTGAGAGGTCCAAACCTCTTCTGTGCTGAGGATTCCACATCTGGACACAGCACTCCAAGTGAGGTCTCACTAGCAGGGACTAGAGACATGATTTTGCAATTAGGAAATTTCATCTCTGTAGCCTAAATACATTCACGATCTGTTTATAGTATCTATCTATCTGTTTATTCCTGTGCCAGTATTATACTTCAAGGGAAACTGCTTTTTGTCTATATTTATAGATGAAGATTGAATTTCATTTTCACCTTTTATGTTTTGAGACTGCCTGTTTCCTTTCAAGTGCCCGATTCTCTTTACCCCAGACTTTATAGAGGGCAGTTCTCACAGTTGTCCAAATCACAGTATTTATAAATAAGTGTCAGATAGTAGTCTTGATTGTTTTTCTGCTAAAAATAGCAGATTGGACAGTCTGCTACGTTGCCATTCTTCAAAATTCATATGTCCTAAATCTTTTTTTTTTTTTTTTAAGCTCAGCATTATTGAAAACTTATAAAGTCTCTTCCTCTGCTGCCTGAAATTCTGAAATAGGTGTTTACACTGAAATGAAAAAAAGTTCAAATGCTGCTGGAAAATGTTAAACTACCAAATAAATCAAATACAGAGGGACTTGTTTAATTTGTATTGGAAAGTTTAGAGGAACTGCAGATCAGCAAAATTTGGAAACCACTTTGTTATTCTGATTTGGATAAATGCACTCCTTGGTTGTGGTTTGAGTTACCTGACAGTCTAGTTGAAGAATTTTTGAAGGAAATATTTTAGAATTCACTTTTAATCAAACAGTCAATGAATATTGTAACCAACATACTCAAGAATTAGAAAACTGTTATCAGTGAACAACTGTCGAAAAGTTAGAAAAGAACAAAAAGCAAATAGGGATAAATCAACTCCAATCCAGGTTATTAATACTTATTAATGAGAAGAAAAAAAAAAAAGGTGGATCAATTTTATTTTTGAATTTTAAATTGAATTTTTGAATTTTGAATTTTAAAAATGTTGTTGAAATTTCTGCATGTTTTTTCTCTTAAAATCAGTTTTCACTGGATTGAAGTTAAAATCAAAATACTGAAAATTTCCAGGTGTTTGTTTGTTTGGTTGTTGTTATTATTATTTTTTTACCATCTCTCTCTGATTAGTTTTATAAATTTCCTTACTACAACCGAGATGATGCAGGAGAAGCAGCACTGTGGATTGAGCACAGCCTTTCCTCACTGCAGCCTCCAAATTTTGGACAGAAAATTTCTTTACGAAAACTAAGAACATTTTTTTTTTAATTCATTCATTTACTTAAACTTCTGACTTCAAATTACTAGAGTTCTACTAATTGTATGCATAATTAGTAGAATTATTTATTAGTCTAAGCATCTATAGCATAAAGATGTATATAATTCAGTTTAATTTTTTTCAATGTGTTTGAGCAAAACATATAGGGTTTATATATTATTATATATATTATATTATTATATATAATATTATATTTATATATTATTATCTATATATATAATAGATTAACCTTCACAGTCACATATTAATGACCATTTCTAATTCAATTTTAGCTTTTTTTTTTACAGTAGAAATATCTGAAAATTCCAGAAGCTCCATCTTTCATTTGCTCATGGAACTCAGGACGGTGTGAAATTGTGAAATTGCCTTCTGAGTGCTGCAATAAAAGCAATTCTATCACAAAGACATTTTAATCAAAAGAAACAAGAAGAGAAAGATCAATCTTTAAGAACTGCTCTTTATCCATCTAAACAGCATTATTTTGGGAGAATTGCTCTGTGAAAAGTTTCACAAAAGATGCCCCACCACATTTCTTCCAGATGTCAAATGGAAACAATGGTTCTAAAGCAGCCACATAGCTGTGGGTGCAGGATGTGAGGCAAAGGGGGAGGACATGTAGGAACAGAGCCGGAACTCAATACCTTTGCACAGAACAATTGTCTGTGATCCAGAGAGGAACAGACGATTTCCTATACAGTAGGAACAACTAGAGCACTGGCAGTTTGTGTTCTTGGGGAAAAGACGCTCAGGATTTTAGCTGCAACCAAATCCTGAACTGTCCTTCCAGGCAGAGTTGTGTCACTCAGGTTTTAGGAGAGAAGTCTTGAAGTTTGCTGGGAACTGAAGCTGGGGAGGAAAAACAGGACAGCTCCTATTCTAGCTGGGGTCTACAGGATTAGTCCCTCCACCAGCCCTGGGCACCACAGCACCTTCCCCTCCTCTCCTTGAAGGCAGACTGAAGCTTTCTGTTCTCTAACCCTGGATTGGCTGGAATAAGACTACTCATTGCAAGCTCCTTTTTGTTGCATTTTTATTTCCACTACTCCTTTGTCTTTTAGCTTAGCATCTATTACTTGTTCTGGTGGTATTTTTATCGCAGTTTCCCCATGTACCTTTACAGCTGGTAATACTGCAGCAATGTCTGTAAGAATTTTCCATGTCTTATTTTAACACTTGTAGCTTTCACTAGCACCTTCTAAGTCTCATTTCTTTCCAGTTGAACATTTCCTCTGATAATTCTTACCCACTGCTCTAGGCATGATCTATACCATTTATTGTAACACAATCCTTACCACAGTATGATTTGGCAGTGGTAGCTGTTGCAGTGTAATACAATAATATTTCCAGGAAAAGGGAAATAACTGCAGAGCATAGTTTGAGTTGTTAGGCACTTCGGAGATTCAGCTCTAAATTAGTACCTGTTGTATGAATGCACTTGTTTTCCAGAACCTTATCTGGAATCTTCCTCACATTTTAGCCGTCAAGACTTCTTGGATCTGTGATCTCATACTGTTAAAAGGAGAGTCTTTCAAGATAGCTGGAAATAATGTTCATTATTTTCTATAGAGAAAACCAAACTTTCTGTAGGAGGAGTGTGTGGGTTCAAGTGGCACCAAAGTCCCATGTACAGTGCACACACAGCTGGATTCTTTTTTTTATCAGCTTTCTTTTGAGTGACAGCACTGTTCTTTTAATGTTATATAAATAATGACATAGCTTTCTTTCAGGACTGTGATAGCTTTAAAATGCCTTTAACATCTTTGAGAATTATTTCTTTCTGTGTTGCCCTGTTATAAGTCAGTGTTGCATCAAATGGAAATGATCAATAAGCCAAGAGGTCTTTGAAGTGCCATGCCCACATTGTTCAGTAGTAGGTTGCATTGCAAAATGTCAAAAGCTTTCATAAGATTAAGTGCTTTTGAAACTAAAATTCAAGGTTACACTCAACCTTCATACTGACTGCCTATAATACGCAGAAGCTCATGGAAATTGCCACTGCCCTGAGGACAGACACACTGCTTTGAACTGACTAAATCTCTGGATCCAGGGATGAATCTCAGCTATGGGCTTTTTGAATGTAATTCATTGTTTTGATAGACTAAAAGAAAGCTGCCTGCTTAAGAAGCATTGAAATCCTAATTAGAAGCCAGTCTTAGGTTGAGAACTTCCCTTTCAGGGTTTTGGAAATGTTAGAACTATCCCTCTCTCAGAGTAAGTTTCCTATCCTGACCAGTTTCTTTTTTACAAGCAAGTAAATGTCTGCAACTATAAGACAACACTACTACTGATCATTTAAGAGAAATGTAAGTTCTGTATGTCAGATCTACCCATACTATTCACCTGAAATGGCTTTGGTAAAGATAATGATTTTTTGTTTAAAAGCCAAGTCTCAATATAGTGCATCTTTCAAAACATCTGAAAGGCTCTTGTTTTGCTGGAGTGGAAGATTCTCCTCATGCTTTCAAAATGGAAGGGTATGCAAACATAATGAAGCATGAGCTATACTGGTTTCAGTTTAAGTAACAAGCTTGGCAAATGTCATCACGTCTTTCTATTACATTTAGCCATTGTACTTCAACTTCAGAAACACACTGATGTAAAATCTCTCTCTCCTATTTCCCGCAAATCCTGGAAAAAAAAAAAAAAAAAAAAGGATTTTTTTTCTTAATATAAATTATCTGCATAAATGAATTTATTAGCACTTTTAACCTTTAAATAAAACTCTCATTACTACAGTCAGTCACCTAATTGGGCTTTCTTAACCCACTTAAGCTCATTATCAGTTCCTTTCTCTTTCACATCAGCTCCTTTTGTGGTGGAGAGCTGAAAACCTACACCTGCACCCAGAGCTCAGGCAGCAGAGGTTGCTTGGGCAACCAATATACAGAAATTGCACATGTGTCTGGTTGCAGGAGGAAAAGAATAAAAGAAAAAAATATATATATAATCCCAAACACTCTTTATAAATACTGCAATTTGTATAATTCTTTTGTAAGTATTATAGCTCTGCACTAGTGTTGGAGCTGCAAGGCTCATCTGCCTTGAAGAGAGCTACAATACCTCAAGCAACCAAGTTTAGCAAAGGGAAGGTTAATATGCTCACAGCCTAGAATTATCTAGAGAGAAAAAAATTTCTGATACAATAAGTCTTCCTATTTTAGAAGAAAATGTATAACAGTATCTGACAGCCAGATCTCACTGAAGCTAACTACATTCAGATGAGAAATAATGTATGCATTTTTAATTAGGACAGTGGTTAAGCTTTGAAAAATCTCATCAAAGGATTTGTCTTTCCTTCTCCTTTTTGCTTAATAATTACCTTTTTTTCTGAAACATATTCTCTGGCTTTAGGATAAACAATGGTTTTCACACCGGTATCACTCAGTGGAAGTCAGCAGTCTGCCTTCTCCAGATCAAGGAGTTTCTCATGCATTAAATTCTACAGTAAGAAAACAAAGCAAAGGAATTAATTATTAAAAAGTTATCATTTATTCCTTACAGTAAATGAATACTTCTATGCAGGGTCAAACCAGTATTCCATCTAGTCTACTGATTTTCATTTGCATATTCGTTGACCAAGGTTTGCCCAAGAACGATTTTTTGTAGTAAGCAGCTCTGGCAAACACTGGTCTGCAGAATCTCTTTTCAGTATGGATGCATGAAAGAATTGTTTAATATCTGCAGTCTTCCAAACTTCCGTATTTGTTTTCGTGGTAAATATATATACTCCAAGCATTTTTGTGTTCCTTATTATGTCTCCATAGAGACAAACTGCTGTGTTATGCATGGCTTCATTGTTAATTGACCTTTTTTCCATTTCTAGAATTAACACCCAAACCTTAATGTCTGATGTTAACATGCATATTGTCAGTGGCCAGAGATCAAATCCAACACTACTTCAATACGAATTCGAGGTATACTCCATTTGTACAGTATTTTCTGGTTTCAGTGCTGAGATATTGCCCACATTTTCTCTTCGCTAAGAGACAAAAATCTCAAGAGAACAATTTGGGCAATTTCTGTGATAAATCTAAAACTTCCTGCTGACCACAGCTTATGCAAACTGGTTACTAAGTAATTACTAGAAGTAATTTATATCTTGCAATTTTCTTAATCATTCTGATTAAATGGTTGCCTGGTTTTAGAAGTTCTGCTTGTACGACAGCCACCTCAGTAAAATTCATTTTGCATGGAAAATAGGAAATACAAAGAGCTTTATTTAAAGGGAAAGTCATTGAGCAGCATTCGTAGAAGTGCAAATTTAATCTGACTTTCATAACATCAACAGAAAATAAAAGTTTACTGTTTTCATTTAAGTAATGATATGTTGCCATGGAAGAGTTTTGTAATAAGCTGTAGAACACATCGAATATCTCTTCTAAGAAGCCACAACTACTAGAATACCTTTCCTCTTAAGATATTATAGTTTACTGCTGTAGTTTCATGAGAGTTGAAACTGTTTGGAGTATATTTTTCAAATATAGATGCACTATAAATACGTATTTATACCTTGTGAAGTCAAAAATCAGCTTATCAATTCTCCTTTGTGCCAGAAGCAAAGGAAAAAAAAAGGATTCTTTTTCTCCCAACTGTATTATTTGCTTGACAGCTCATTTCCTTGGATAACCAGCCCTTGGCTTCTGTGAGGGAGGCAACCACATAATGACAATAATAATAATAAAAGAAATGATTAACAGCACCTTGTCCTCAGAAACCTTACTTTCCTCTCTTACCCACCTTTTTTTTTTTTTTTTGTTATCACAAGTATTTCCAATCCAGCAAATCATTAATCAAAACTCTTCCCTGCCACAATAGGTAACCGGATAGTACCTTTATCATTTTCACTCAGTAAGACCAGATTTGACCTTGTGAAAGTTTTATGGCAATCACTGAGAAGAAAACGCACAAATAGCTGGGGAGCAATTTTTATTTTTCCTTCTGATGACAGCTCTTAGAAATACAGAATTTGTTCTTAATTTAGAGTGATGAATGACCATGCAGGTTTACAGAGATGTCTATAATGTGCTTCTGCTTTCTTCTCCCTTTTCTAAATCTTTACAGACTTTCTACAGATAGGAGTTTGAAGCAAGGTTTATCATGTAGCATTACCATTCTGGGATGCACAGAGCTAGAACACTGTCATCTGTACAGGTACTCACTTGATTAAGAGAAAAGTCTTCTACAGGTGTTCAACCAGGAGCAATTTTGGCCAAAAACAGTGTTGAATTTTCACTAAAGTGATTTTTTTTTCCTAGATCAGATCCTTTAAAAAATGTAATCTTAGTGAATTCCAGCATGATCTAAAGATTTTCCAGATTTACCACAACCTGTGAAACTATATCAGAAGTTATAAATCAGTCAGGAATTTAAAACATTTAAGTATCTCTATTATATGGGAGTAAAGTGGTTATTTTTAGTGGAAAGTGAGTTTGAGAAGGGAAAAATACATATAGATAGGAGGAAGCCAGAAAGAGGTGGGGGGAGGAGGAGGGGAAGAAAGAAAGATGAAAAGTAAAAGTACTGCAAAGTAAGGAGAGAAGGGAGGAAAAAAGAGAAAAGGGACTGACAAGAGCTGAATCACCTGCAGATATGAGATTCCAGCAAGAAATGACAACTGTTGAAGAGAACAGAGAAAAATAGATGGAGGAAGGAAAGTAAAATTAAGCCAAGTAGAGATAAGAATAAGTAATATAAAAATTACATTTCATTCTTAGCACCTAAATTGATGGGTGCAGGAACAGCCTCACTGTACAAATGATTTGCTCCATGCCATAATCATTTATTGATGTTGACACAGCATTCTCTCTCATTCTCTGCTCTCTTTCCTTGTTAAGATACTTTTAATATTGATGCATGACATATTCTGTGTAGATTAATGAAGTCTTCATCGGAAGTGTACAGACTACTCAGACTTTTCAGAAGTCAGTGGGAGGTCTTTGTAAGGACAAAAGTAAAAATTAGCCCTCAGTCCAGTCGATTTTTATTTCTTACTGAACTTTTTAAGATAAGTTAAGTTTGTTGAATTCAAATTCTTTTTAGATATTTTAAAAATTTTTGATGTTCTTAGAAGCTGGAAAACAGTCTAGAAGTGTCCCACAGTTATCTACATTTCTAGAAATATTTTTAACTGTTACCTAATGTGAGATCTAAATAACATAGGCCTTTGTTCATAAAAGTTGTACTTGCATAGACCATAATGCAAACTTCATCCAGGATACAGGAAGGGCAGACCATCTCCAGCTGGAGTCATCTTAATCTTGCTTTAAATATCTATAAGAGCACATCAACTGTGTGTTTGTCAGACTCAAAAAGAAATAGTCAGAGGAACACTATGCAGATTGTGCAGTCAAGCAGTAGTAGAAAATTACGAGAGTAAAATTTTCTGTGCAATTTCAATTCATGTTTGAATGAATAGACTTTCTTTTATGTTCTTAGTTGCATATAAGATACAAAGATGCTTTTCCCCTTGTTTCCTGCTTGAATTCAGACAGAAGACAGCGAGTGCTCCTTTAGTTAGCCTCTATTTTTCTTCATTATGTGAAAGAAGGGCTCGAAGCAGCTTGAAAAACCTTTATTTACTTGTACTTTTCCTGGAATAAGATCATCTCCTTATTTCTCTTTGTATGGAGATGGAGATTAGGTAGAAAATGTAAAGGCAAACCTAAGGCAGATATATTTGTGACTAACTCATTCAGAATGCATACAGAATATATTGCATGGGAAAATTTACTTTCTTGGCTTTCAATCAGTTGCCTTTCTGTCGAAAGGATGCATTGTGATTTTCACTCTAGACCTTCTATTGTCTAACAAATGACCAGTGCAATGTAGAGATTCAGCAAAGAAGGCTCATCTGTGTGCTAATTTGGGCTCAATTTCAGTTAGAAGATGATGTATGTCCTGATATTACATGGTATCGTAAGGCAGGAACTCATGGGATGAAGGGAGTCAGAGTAAATGACACAGCAATTTAAATGTTGGATTTTTGAAACAATTGAATTCTTTGCATTGCTCTTTTTTAATAGAGAGCAAGGTTTGTTCTACTTCAAAAAGAAGATAAAGTACAGAAATGTGATATGATTTTGATCTTCAACTGGAACATCAGAAAATGCAGTCTATGCAGTTATTAAACCATTCACTATCATCTGAGAGCAGTGACTTAGCAGTTAATCTGGAGTCCAGCCCTAGGGATGGAGTATGATGCTCCTAGAATCCCAACAGAAAAACAGGTGAGAAACCTTTAGGCTTGGGCAGAGAGCATGGTTTCACAGCCCTGACTGAGCTTCTATGGAGCATTCACCTCTGCATTGCACCATGTGTGCTGCTTTCACCTAAACCCACAGGATTGTTGTGTGTCAAATTCCATCTGCTCTTATAACTGTGCTGTATTCCCTTCCCCTTTGGATTCAATGTGTAATATGTCTTCTTTGTGTCTTGGACTTTGGCACTTTCCTTGCTAGGGTTTCAATCTTAGTTTCTTATGTGGTATCTTGACACAGCATGACAACTTTTGACCTGGTTCTCCATTCCAGAATCTAATGTTCAATAAATCCCTGCACTTCACAGCCAGCTCCTTACCACAGAATCACAGAATCACAGAATTGTAGGGGTTGGAAGGGACCTCCAGAGATCATTGAGTCCAGCTCCCTTGCCAAAGCAGGTTCCCTACAGCAGGTCGATCATTTGATTTCCATCTGCCAGAGCCTCAAGAGATGAGTGGGCCTTACTGGCCCTGTCCTGTGGAACTCCCCTCATCCATTGGCCACGGACCTCATTTAAGCTTGAACCTCAGGCTAAGTTACACTGTGTCTTCCGTTGTTAGTTTTCTGTTGGTTTTTTTGTTTGTTTGTTTGTTTGTTGGCCTTGTCTTTTGGGTGAATATTGGACCTACTTTGTAACCTTGTTTCTGACTCCATCTGCTGCTCCAAGATGGCCTCTGGAAACTGGCACAGTCTTGGCACAGCTGTGCTATTTGCTGAACAAATGTCCTGCTGGTTGCACTTCTTTCTCAGCTCTGATGAGCCAGAACCTCTGGGAAACCAAATAATTGAGTGAGTACAATAAATGAGGTATAACCAAACAGTGAAAACAAGTATGCTGTTGTTAAAAATATGGATAGCAAAATACAAAATCATGGTTAAATTTCTTGTTCTGAAATTCATAACAAAATCCACTGACTACTTTGATACTGTTAGAACAAAATATCCTTTTAAGTGTAGTGGGTTCTGACTATCAGGAACTTGAAGGGGACAGACTTTTTAAAAGGATCTGTTGAGATAGAACAAGAGGAAATGGTTTCAAACTTAAAGAGGATAGATTTAGGTTACATAAACGGAAAGTCTTTTACAGTGAGGGTAGTGAGGTACTGGCACAGGTTGCCCAGAAATGTGGTCGATGCCCCCTCCCTGAAAACTTTCAAGACAAGGCTGGAACAAGCCCTGGACAATCTGATGTAGCTGTGCATGCCCCTGTTCATTGCAGGGGAGTTGGACTAGATGACCTTTAAAGGTCCCTTCCAACTCTAAGGATTCTATGATTCTATGAGTCTAATTTCAGGTGATATTGATCTGGCAACACTTAGTTCCAAGTCTTACAGTATTTTATTATAAGGTACTTCTGATAGAAATTTAGAAAAACTCAAATTTATTGAGTTGACATTTTTTTTATTGATCTCTCAAATTCTTTACAGGCAGTTCACATACAGCCCTAGTGACAATTCAATCCTATAAGCACCACAAATCTACATGATCTTATCTTTCCGATTATCAGTTTTCACATTAGATTGACTTATCATTTTCAATTTTTTTCAGCCCTGAGTCAACAATTGGGTCATGTGGATTTTTTGATTCATTCTTTTCTGTCTTTTCCCTATATCTTTTCCCTCCCTCCCTCCCTCACTCCCTCATTTCCTTCCTTCCTTCCTTCCTTCCTTCCTTCCTTCCTTCCTTCCTTC
>NW_024884475.1:9368390-9405619 GCF_019232065.1 Centrocercus urophasianus | reverse complement strand
TCCTTCCTTCCTTCCTTCCTTCCTTCCTTCCTTCCTTCCTTCCTTCCATCTTTCGTGTTATGAATTAGAATGTAAGCATTCAAACAAAATCTAACCCGGAACATTAAACTGGACTGCTCAAAAATATAAGTGGGTTATGATGACTGTCTGGAAATTATATACCTTCTTCAAATAATAATATCCCAGTGGCAACTATTTTCAGGAGTCAGGAAAGAGATTTCAAGCAGAAATCTGATGTTGTACAAAAGTATTTTCTTAGCTAAAAAGGTTCAACCCTTTCTTTAAATTTACTACTGAATTGTTGTAATTTTCTTTCTCAATCTGCTTAGATGAAAATTAACAAAAACAATTTCCAACACTTCTTTGCATCATTACTTCTTGCATGCTTTTCTCCATGCTCAGGATTCATGGTAACTTCCAATTTTATTTGAAGGCTCCAGCCTGTTTTCAGACTGTCTGCATATAGATAGGAAAGCTGACAAACTCTGTAAAAATCATTCTTGAAACCCGTAGCAAAGCCTGAGAAGAAGAGCAGGTTTTTTTTTTTCTCTGACTTTCACCTGAACAGAAACTTCCATCTCTTCTTCAGTAGCACATTTAAGTATATATAATAATGAATTTTGTTGGCAAAGGCTTTAATCCACAGATCCCTGTTATCCCTGTGTTATCCTTTGGTTTTGGGTGAGAACAGCAATGTGATGCCCTTGAAGTCATAAAGAAGGATCTTCAGATAGTTGTTGTGGATCTGATATAGCAGAATTTCTAACACTGATAAAATTCTAATTAATGAATCCTATCTTCAAATCATTTTGAACAATAACTAACGTAGCACTCTTTCTATATCTGACTGTAGGTGCAGCTAAAGTTCCAGCTGTACTTTGTGATAAATATTTAATGCACAGCATCTGCAGCATATAGGGTATTTACGTACTAAAAAATACTGTCTATTCATCTAAGCAATTTACTAAACTGCTCCATTTCATAGCTGAAAATGTGCTGTAGTGGAATGAAAATCATAAGTTTTCTAGGGAAACAAACTGTAAGTTTGCTATGCCCAAACTCAAATTGAACAAACTTGCAGTTTTCAGTTGTGTTCCTGCTACCAGCACTGGAGCTTCCCGCACACCTCCTTATAGCAATGAAAGGGATACTGATGGGGATGAGAAACTTTGTAGTGTCTGCACTGAACATCTTTCCACCTTGGACAATCTTAGACCAGGCTCAAGAAGACTTTCTCATACAGGAAGATTTCTCATACATAAAGAAATTTCCTTACCCTGCCAACCTTGCCCCTTAAAGGAAAATAGAGCACAAGATAATTCAGTACAAACCAAATTTGCCGTGGAATTACATGAAGAGCTCATGCCAGGATAGAAGTAGTCCATTTAGCTTTTTCTTCTGAAAGAGGTGCTAAGGAATTAGGCACAAATTGCTGATTCTTCACTCTTTTACAGTACTGTTATACATATAAGGGGAATCATAGAATCGTGGAAAGGCTTACATCTGAAGGGATCTTAAAGATAATCAAGATGCAAACCCTTGCTGTGGGCTGGCTGCCCCCCACCAGATCAGGCTGCCCCGGGCCCCATCCAACATGGCCTTGAGCAACTGTGGAAGCATCCATAACTTCTCTAGGAAGCCTGTTCCAGCGCCACAACTTCCTCTGAATACAGAATTTAACCTAAATTTCCCATGTTTTATTTTAGTAATGCCAAATAATAATACAGCCTGCGTCTTGCCTTTCTTACTGCCTTCTGTTGTCCACTTGGCTGACATCAATGATCTGAGGTAGGAATTTTTGATAGTTTTCTCTCCCATTTCACTTGATTTCTTGGATTAAAAAAAAAAGAAAAAAACTTCCAAGATGAGCTATCGATGTTATCACTTGTTGGGAAAGTAGCGAGTTGCTTTATTATATATCTAGAAGCACTCTTATCAGGGTTGGAGGTTGCTGTGGGTAATAAAATGGAAGAAAAATTGTTGTTTCCTAATTAACTGTTCTGTTGTGGCTTCTTTGGGGAAATGTTTACTTTAAAACAGATTTTAATTTTACCACAAGGAACCAAATATTTTGTGCACTCTGACACAATTACTATGTCTTCAGAAGGCATCAAGATGTATATGCTTAAATGGTTGCCAAACAATGGAGGGATGGACTCGGTAACCGGCATACCTTTTAGGTCCATCTAGTGTCAAATTCACTACATCCCAAACACTCACTAGTGTTTTTCTTGAAGCTGAAATTACTTCATTAGCCTGAAACATACACAAACTCTCTTTCTCTTGCAGGACTGTGTGGTGCGAGTGATGGCTGAAAGCACCTGGGGACAGAGGAGAGGCTGGATGTGCCTGGGTTGGGATGTGAGCAGCTGAACACAAATGAAATCACCTCATCAGAAGAGCATGATATACACCTGAAAAAGAAGAGATCCTTAAGGACACAGAACTGGTGCATGTAGTAGGCTTCTTAAGTTCCATGTGCTGTGAATAGGAAGAGATGTAGAAGTTTGGAAGAGATGTTTGCTGTTTGTCTGTATATCTGCAGATAAAATGGTGTGTGTTGCTAAGTAAGCTGTGTGGGAAGTATGTCAAAATTCTTAGTGAGCGTCCCTGGCTTTGGCTGTGCTGTAGTACTTGGATGTTTTTCTAAACTATTAGTTAAGGATTATGAAGGAATAGAGAGGAAATCTTTCTGTTTCAGAGGTTAGTGAAGTGCTGGGACTTCATGATGTGATTAGCTAAGTTAGAGGAGATGTAGACTTGTAAATAAAATATAAAGCAGGCAAATTAACTAGGCAGAGGCAAGGATGCATTTCTCTGAGAAAGACTCATGGAGATGTTCAATGGAATAACAAAGCATAGGAAAACATTCTTTGTGATGCAGCCTGAACACAGCTGTGCAGTCTGAGACCAGTCTCTGCAAATTGATAGTGTGGCTTTTGTGTTGGTACGACATTATAATTTTAAAATGCCTTCTCTTATAAGACACCCTGTAGATCTTTCCCGCAGGGTATTAGGTGGAGATGAAATTTAAGCTGCCTGATGATGGGTTATTTGTCTTGCCTGAGTGCCTTACTGTGGCTGTGAGTTATGTGTTTCTACCACTTGCCGCAGGAACAGCATGAAACTTAAACATAAGCGAAGGACACCTCATATAGATACATTAGCATGATCGTTTGGGTTACTGCATGCCTGTCAAAATTCTGTTCCCTAAGGGTAGGGTAAGGAATACTTCTTGTAGTGCTCTTTTGACATAATGTATGTAAGTTTTGCTGGACTTCTGAAGCTTTGAGCACTCCCTGATGTAGAAGATCTCAGGGCTGAGTCACACTGCTCCCAACAACTCCTGATTTCTGAGAGATTTTGTTCAATACAGCATTCTGCAGGACTGTGTACCTTCCATTAGGAAGGAAGTCATTAACTAATGTTCTAAGGGAGAAAAATCAGGAGGTTTAAGTTACTACCAGTTGGTAAGAGGTTCACATACAGATCTTCAGTTTCCCTCAGGAGCAATTAAATGAAATCAGTTACATTTGCATATAAAATAGCTTATCTTTTTTCTCATCAGAAAATAGGTATTATGAAACTTTTCTGTTTTCTCTTGCAAGAATCCTCATGAGGATTATTTAATTGGAAAGCTTAAATCTGTTCATCTAAAACCAAACAGAAAATGAGATTTCATATATATTTTTTAATAAAATTCACAAATGAGAGATCTAATAGCTTGGTAATCTGAAAAGAAGTTATATTTAATATTTTAATGAATTTGTAATGTTTCATAAAATTATTTGTGCTCATTAATTTAAAAATTAGTTTTAGATATATTGAAGAAATCTTATTAACTAGACAAGATAAATGATAATGAACTCCTAAGACAGAAATGAGGATGACTTTCCAGGCTCCTACATTCCTAAGAATGTGCTGGGACTTCAGAGCACTTTGTTTTGAATGTGTGTTTCCAGACTAATTTTTGTCTGTGAAGATTTGATTTCAAGACTTGGGACTGATTTTGATTAACTGAACAGCAATAAGCAAAATCTTCTTAATTTATTTAAATAAAATTCAACTTGAAAATCATTTTTCTACCCATCTCTGTATTTTTTTAGCACCCAGGAGGATAGGTCTGTCTCATCTACATAGATTGTACCTCACTTCTGCTTGGGAAATCAGCAGGGTTTCTTTGTGGTGACCAGCAGGACTTGCTCCAGATTGTTTCTATATTACCAAGTGGCTTAGTCCAGAGTACTGCTTTGCAGTGTGGTTAATGGAACTGTAACTGAGGAATCGCTGGCCAAATGAGAATCTACCAGACTGGGCAATCTTGGGGCTGAAAAATGTCTTGCTTTTGAGGGTGTATGGTCTGTAAATGGACTTGCTATCCACTGCTATGATGCTGTTCTAAAATTGTGAAATGGTTTTTGTGCATTACTAAGGAGGCAGCTGAGTAACTCAGCACATTGGGTTTGGGGTGGTAGAAAGCCTTCAAACTCAGACTTCCAGCCTGGTTCTGCCCCACTGCTGCCTGTTCCTCTGAAGGATCCCCTCCCGAGTGCTGCGAATCGCACTGAGTGTTTTGGCAGCTTCCTACAACAAACCAGGAGCCTGGTACTTCTCAGAGCCTCCTGCTTATGACAGAGTGGGAGCAAAACAATCCCCTAAGCTGCACTTTCTCCGAGTGCTGCTCCAGAGAAGAGTCCTTCATCTGCAACTTCATACTAAAAACGAAGTCTTAACACTTTGACCAACTGTACTTTTTAACACTGGTATTTGACTGAAAAGGTTATAGTCCCATATGTCAGTTGTGAAAGAACTTCTGAATGCAGCCAACAGCTTTTTCTTTCCATGTGTGAAGTTTATGGCACAGCTCTGCTTCCAGGCTTGGTAATGTTCTTACTCTTCTTATTTTTTTTCATTATAAAAATAGAGGAGAGTCTGGAATTAGAAGTGAAGCTGGACATGTGCTTTTGCCTACTTTTACTTGCATTTATTCTTCTGACTTGTTATGAAAGCTATGGTTGCCTCTACTCAAGAAATATTTCAGTATGTGATTATTTTGTCTACACAGGTGCTTTTTTGGCATGACTGACCTATAGAAATGTGCTCTTGCTTAAATGTGAAAAACATACATGTGTGCAATGGTTCATGTAGAATTCAGCAGTGTTAGAACCAGTAAGTGCATTGCTGGAAATTACATTTTCAAAGGGAGGATGATGCCAGGAAACCAAACAGTTTTGATAGCAGATCAACACATGACATTTTGTTCAGATGTTCAGAAATCCTTTACAGATATCTTAATGATCCCATCTTCCAAAGATTTGGCTTTTCATTATGGTATGTAAATTTTTTTTTTTCTGAATTTCTTAGATAAAGGAGAATTTCCCACATCCATCTCAAAAATCTTTTCACCTTCCCTCTGCCTTTCAGCTAATAATATTCTTTGCTCATTTATTAGTTCCAATTGTGTCTGATAAACAGGTGGGAATGTCAAAGGTTTCTGGATTCCATGCCTGCCCTATCCAACACCTGCTCCCTATGCAGTCCCAAGGCTGTTGGCTTCAGCCTCACTTGTGACAGTGAAAGTGGCCAACCAGCATTCTTCCTCCAATGAGTGTGCCTGCACAGAGGGAGCTGAGGTTAGAAACATAGAATTGAGTTGGAAAGGAGCTTTAAAAGCCACCTAGTCCAACCTCCCTGCAATTAATAGGGATGCCTATAGCTAGATTAGGCTGCTTGGTGCCCTGTCCAACCTACTTTTGAGCATCTCTAATGTCAGGGCATCCACTAGAAGAAGAGGATGCAGAGCTGGGGTAATTGTACTACACCTGCAAGGGGTAACCCTTTTAGTCCTGATGCAATGATTTGTCCTTGTTTCAGAAGATGCTTTAAAAGCAGGGGAGCTTAGTGTCTTTTTCCTGATTGTCTTTTCAGAGTCTTCTCATTCATATGAATGATCCACTGTTTAGTACAACAACACAAGGAATCTGCTAGAGAATATCAGGAGAATGTGTCAGCCGTAGATACTGAGCTGCTGTGTACTTTGTCCTACTGATATGGAGTTATTAAATACCAAATTTCAGAAAGAGAAAGAGTTCTTAGGAATAGGAAAATTGAGAACTTATTACACATCTCTCTTACATCTTATGAGTATTGTGCTTTAAAATAAATAATTAAACAGAAAAGCCAACAACAAAAGCTGTAGGGAAGAGGGAGATTGCAAGATATAACTGTTCTGCGAAGACTTTCTTTTACTTTTCACTTGGAAAAAAAAGCCTGTAACAGTGCCCATGAGGTGCTTTGGATCAGTGTTTGTTACTGGACCAAATATTTAGATCCATTATTTTGGCACAACTTTGGGTTCCCTGAGGAAATATTCCCAAGCATTGCTAATTCCTCCTTCGCTGATAGATTTGAAAGGATGCTTCAGGAGAAAATGTCACCTAGAAACTGCTTAAGTTTCTTATGATTTTTCTGCTGCTGTTTTATCAAAACTTTCTTACAGGGTAATGTGATCCTTCACAAATGAGTGATGGTACTGAAACAGTATGTTGTTAGCATATTATCAGTCGCCTACAGATTTTTATCAGGTTTCTGCAAAATGCTCTTGTCCAGCCTGACAAAACTTTGTTTCTCCTTTGAAACTAATTAGTCTCTGCCTTACTTTGATTTTATGATAGAGGCTTCATCTGGGGAAAACTCAGGAAGCCTTACAGACCTAGTTCTAATGAAACATCAGTGTATAACAAAGTAGACATCTAAATGTAAAGCAAGTATTTTGCGTGTTTATATAAAGTAAGATGAAATATTTGCCTCTTTTAAAATATAGCCATGTACTTGCATTTTTTCATGTGTAGATAAACTCATAATGATTCCAAGACAGGAGAACAAAATTAATATTCTATTAATTACTTTTTCCAGTTAAAATATCATTGTGTTATGAATAATAATAAAAAAGATCCAAGAATTTCAAATTTTTGAGGTTGAGTGCCTTGAATTAATATTTATGAACCAAAAATAAATGTTCTGACTTTATAAGAGTGCTGTGTTCTCAGCAGCCTCTTCTGCAATCAACAAAAGCATGGATGTAGCACAGAGCAACCTGGCTCTCTTCTGCATTTTAATTAAGATTAGAAGCTGCTGCTAAACCAAGGCTGCAGCACTAGGTTTCCTTTGTTAGTAATGAGAGTTTGATTTCATATCTAGTTTTAAGAAGGAGGCAGAATTAACGCTTTGAAAGGCTCTTAGTAACTTCTGAAATCCTGGCTTCTGAAATACAGATGACTTGCATAGTCATGTAAACCTATACTAAGGTAGCTGCCATTCTGTTAGGGTGATCTCTCTGTGGATTGCAGTTCTGCTTTGAACTCTGTGGTAGTTTTCACTGTCTGAAGATTGTGGGAGTACAAAAGAACAGATTACTACTATCAATGCCCCGTGCAAATAAACTGGTTTAATCTCTGGCAAGGGCAACACCTGTTATTTTTTGAACGTGAAAGCAGTTGTTGTGTACAAAGATATATATTCTTCCATCTACTTTCACTGTCCAAGCACTTTCCTGGGAGCCTGCTTACCTGCTTCATCCTCAAAAGTGCAGAGCATTCAGCTGTGTTACTCCTTGTTTTTTTGATCTAGATTTGCACCACTGCACTTGTGAACAGTATCTAGATGGTGTGAGATGAAACAGAAAATGCAGGCAATTTGGCCCCGCTCCCCTGCAATTCCTTATTTCCAACCTTATTCTGTGTGCTGATACCTGTGAAGGTGCTGAGATGGTAGGTGTAGATGGCTGACACAACATCAGCTGTTTTGTGAAACTGATGTCTCTAGTCTCTTTCTCATAGAGCTTTTGTGGGCATGCTCCTTAATGACATTCTCAGTTTTCTGTGAGTCTTTCAGAATCTTCCCAGTCATAGTTCTTTTCCTATTGCTGTTGGTACTCCTTTTATAAACCTTCTTTCTGCACTGTTCTTCCCATCTAGTTGCCTCTTTGGTGCTGGTTAGAGAACCAAGAGTAATTCACCTAATTTCTTAGCTGTAAGGATTATGTTATCATGGGCCCAGTATGTTTGTTCTACACGTAGTTACACATGACTGACTAAAATGGATTTCAAAACTAGCTAGTACAAATACATTACACTATTTAAACCCTTCTGAGTGAGCAGTTAAAAAGAAATGCCAGATGAGTTAGGATCCCACTAGCCCCAGGTATAGTCCATCAACTCTGCCAGCAGCTCTCTACAGCTTCATCCTACAGAATTCTACAGTGACAAGTGTGGGAAGTAGTTTAATATCCTATGATGCATCACTTATATCCTTGACCTTACTCTTCTAAATGTAGGTTTCCATGAAGAAATAAAGAAGATCTTAATATGAAAGACAGGCCATGGCACCAGCTGAAGTTTATATTTGGTTGTTAGCTTTTTGCTCACTCCCCTATGTAAATGAAACATGTATCTCAACATTTCCTGAGTTTTAGCCATTATTCCCTGGCTTTTAATTCCAACTTATTTCTGCTAAATGATTCTCCGCTTTACATATGAATTGCACAGCAGATGGAACCCAAAGCCCACTTCATCTACCAGTTAGAAGGAGGTCAGTATCTGCTACTCCAGTGGAAGATGTAAAAATCAATAACCAGTAGAGATTGTGTAAAAACCTGTAGTAGCAGTTCTTTGTGTCTAGCAGAATGGCTTATGTCACACTAAATGTACTTCATTTACTAGTGATAAATCTGCAAAGTATTTTTATCAATATATGTATCCAATGCCTGTGGCAAAAGCAAAGCATGTATATCTTCCTATGATTTGTCTATTCACTTCACATTTTGTCCCAGATACATGACTGTTGACCTTTCTTTATGGGAAAGTGTGCATTTTTTTCTTGGTTCAAAACTTTTATTTCTGTTTTACATTCATTTCTTAGGTTCTTCAGAACACCAATTGTAAGAATATGAGAAGTATTCTCTCCATCCATTCAGTTGTCTGTCTCTGTGCAAAGTCAGCATAAATCCGTCCCTGAAATCCCTGGAGTTTCAGGGTGAGTTTAAGGAAAGTTAATGAAGTTCAGTACTCCAATGTTGGTGAAAATAACTCTGTGCTTCAGCATCTCTGTGTTTCTTGGTTGGTGCCAATTTGCAGGTATACAGATTTCTCTGCTGATTGCAAGAACAGATTTTTGGTTGAATGAAGGAAAATAGTCTCAAGAAGTCTCCCACAATATTGCCAGGTTTAAAGTCTGTCAAAAAACTTGATCTACTCCAGTAATAACCTTCCTGAACCAAACATTTTTCAGATATGTTCTCCCTGGTCCCACTTCCCTGGCTTTAAAATATGGATCCTCTGTATGAGAGCCAAATGAAACTCTTCTGTATTATGGAAAATGACTGCCTGCCTAGCAGTTCTATTTGCATTCAGGATGAACAGCTGCAAGATTATTTTTTTTGTGCACTGCTGTTTCTTGCAGGTACCAGCAGTTAGAGGAAAAGATGATATGTAGGAAATGAGCTGCTAAAATCAGATTGTCAAACAGGTGAAATGAGTAAGGAGACCTCAGAATGCCAAGGATCCTGCTGAATTTGACTGTAGCATGGCAGGATGATTGGAAGAGCACTGTATGCATGCTTCACTTGCTGGATAATATTTGAGCCTCCTCCAATTACAGGAATTGTATGACCTGAGGAGTGCAACTCAGCTGCAAGGGTGTAGTGGAATACAGCAGAACTTTTATATTGTGGATGTAGGTATTTTATTATTTTTTTTTTCCTGATCAGATTTTTACTAGTAAGCTGACAACAATGCTAATTTTTCCTTCTGTACTCTGTTGCCTGTCTATGATTCAGTTCTTGAGGGACAACAGCTACCTGTGTGTTCTAGCTGCAAATGGAACTTCCTATGAAGCAAATAATTAAAAATGAGAGGGGGAATGTTCTCTCTCGAAGAAAGTCTTTAACCCTTAGATAATAATATACGGGCACAATCATATTACTTAAAAGGACTGCAAATTTATCAGAGGTTTCCTGTCTCAAACTTAGTCCTATCTCTGCTTTTGGGGGGAAAGAATTTCCTATTCTTCAACATGACACCATCTGCTAGGGTCTGGATTTGTGAATGTATGAAGACCATGAGCAGCCCTGGGCAATTGGCATATTTCTCTTCTTGAAATCATAGAATCGTAGAATCCTTATAGTTGGAAGACACCTTTAAAGGCCATCTAGTCCAACTCCCCTGCAATGAGCAGGACATGCACAGCTACATCAGGTTGCCCAGGGCCTGGGCCAGCCTGGCTTTGAAAATCTCCAGGGATGTGGCATTAATCACATCTCTGAGTATCCTGTGCCAGTGCCTTGCCACCTTCACTGTAGAAGTCTTTTTCCTTGTATATAACCTAAAGCCACCCTCTTTAAGCTTCAAGCCATTTTCCCCTTGTTCTGTTACTGCAGACCCTGCTAAAGAGTCTGTCCCCTTCTTTTCTGTAGCTACCCTTCAGATATTGAAGGGCTGCTATCAGGTCACCTCAGAGCCTTGAAATTTCATGGCTGAGATAAGTATCTGATTACTGATGGTGTCTTCTTGTCTGCATCCTAAAGTATACTTTTCAGTTTTTCCAAATTCTCATATGGAGATATTATTAAAGAAATCAAAGCTAAGCATTTAATTTGTGCTCAGAGTTCCCACAGAATTCTGTGCTTTAACAGCAGCTAGTGGTAAAATTGAATTCACAGCTATGAACTAAAAACAAGAAAGAAAACTTTCAGGAACATTAGTAAGGACTGAAGGTGGGTAGTGCTTTTCCTTTCAGAAAAGATTGCAAACTAATTTAACTAATTTATATATATTTATAGTTATAATCCAGAATTTCAGCTGGATTTCATCACCAATAGCTAAGTAAGCAGAGATTCTATAATTGAGTATTACTCAAGCTGTTTTCATACAATCAGAAAAACTACATAATTTTGAGAACTAAGAATTATTACTGTGCAGCTAACAGTGACTTATTGATCTGTTTCTATTCAGTTATTTACAAATGGCTGACAGCTTACTCTGGGACTTGATATTCTTGCAGAGATTCTGTCTATACCCTTCATCCTGGTGTGCAGATGGCCTCTCTGTTCAATGAACTGTGAAGTACAAAACCTAGTGTATGTGTAACTGGTGGTTTTTACGCAGCGCACCTATGACAAACAGGCTGTGAGCTAGAGAATTGTCCTACTTTGTTATTGACTGTTAAAGAGTTTGATTCTTTAGCAAAAAGTTCACAGCTATTGTTAGCTGGGGGTAAAAAGTAAAGTGAATTTTTATTGGGAAAATTTATAATAGTTACACCTGGACACTGATATGAAACTTCATATAGTACCTAGAGAGATGAGATGAACTGTAGCTCCTATAAGCAGTGGAAATGGTGCTGTCTTGGTGCCGGGTGCTTAGTCTTTCTGAAAACATGGTTTTGCTTGGAGTATTTTTAAAATTATAAAAGACTACACAAAGTAAACAATTTTCTCTTTAAACCTCCTAAAGCTATAAGCCTTGTTTTCTCTCAAATAAAAGAAATGCAGTATTGGAGATGACTGAATATTTCCAATCGAAGTTACTTTATCTGTCTTGTATTTTCTCCAGGATATAAGAATATTTTATTAATCATGCTCTGCTCTTGCAACCCAGTACTAGCCTATAGTCATTACTGGAGATGTCATTCTGCCCATGCCATGCTTTCTAGGCTGCCAGAATAACCACAAATGTTAGTGAAAATCATCACAAATGCTTTGTCCAGTTAAGGCATTTATCACTAAATTATGTTTCTCTGTCCTAATGTAGATAAATATCTGTCAGTAGCTTTTTCTACTATGATCTATGACCTACTATGATCAGTTCTCGTGCATTTGGTTGAGGCAAAAGGAGCACACAGAAATTCTGGTTGAGTGTGATTTCTCAGTGTCTGCTTGGCCGGAATGCATGGTCAAAATGATCAGGCTGAAGGTACAATTGAAGTCTGTGCTGATTTTAAACAAGGAGGGATACAAGCTTGAATGTAGAATCCCAGCAAAAACTCCAGAAAGAGCTAGTCACACTGGCCTCGTTAACAAAACCTTCATCCTGTGAAACTATGATCTCAATCTTGGATAAGCAAGATACTGTATCACTGGGCCTGATCTGTACTCAGCTTAGTGTGCCAGGATGATATAAGTGCTAAATACTACTCTGTCTGAATTTGAGTACTTTGTGTTAGTTTTGTGTGTGGGCTGCTGGTTTAAAAAGAAAAGAAAAAAAAAGCATTAGAGGGCCAAAGTGAAGCTGTATGTCCTCTCAGCTGAGACTTCTCAGTGCTGCTGCATATAGCATACTAGTGCTGCTGAAAGAAACTGTGAAACCTTGGTCAGTGTATTGAAATTTTGCTTAGTGATCAACATATATGTTGATATATCTGATTTTTTTTGGATATGGACATCGTAATTTTCAGCTCTTGTTGAGTGAGGTTGGATTTTGCCTTGAATTAGGCAGCCTAGTAGTGCAGACTGCTGGGGGCTTCAGTCAGCATAGGGCTCTAACAAATCATGAATCACTAGGGGCTATAAATATAAAATAGGTAAGTGAGCCTTACAATCCACATGGGGTGGGGATAGTATCATTCAGTGCAGTCATTCCTTCCCCAGCTTTATCATTTCTTTGTTGCTCTGTGATATATGAAATGCTGAAAAGCCAGAGCCTTTTGCACTAGTAAGTTGACTCAATTCTTTTTTCACAGCATCCATTATTTTCAGTATATTGCAGTAAGCATGAAAAGGCTGGAATGAAATACCTGGTTAAAAATAAACCATGTAAGAACTAACTTCAAGTTAAGAAGATAAGAGTAAAGAATGTTCATATTAGAGATACCTCAGAATTTTAAGTGGAACAAGAATGCCTGATTAGGAAAGAAAAAGGAATGAAATTAGTCTGATTTCCATGTTTACAGCTACAAATATCTGTTCAATGATCTCAATCAAACTGGGGAAAAATATAACATTTTGGGATCAGGTTGGAGCACCTACTTGCATCTTAACCAAGCAGGAGTATAAACATGGGGTGGTGACTGACATGAAGGAATGGTCTTGTACAGTAGTGTCAGAGTGCACCGGGGGGCACATCCTTCAGGAGCAGAATAGGGTGTTGTTGGTCATCGAGCAGAGCTAAGCTTGAGGCAGATATTCATAAATCTGACCATTTGTATTTCTGTAGGCTTTTACCATTTCATATCAGATGCCTTGTCTTACATTTTGCTAGGCAAAATCTCTTGTACATGATCTTGGCTCATAGAAAATGCTGTACCTTATTTCTCTGTGAATAGAGAAGTATTTGTAAAGGTGCAGATACCTTTTGAAATGTTTTGCATCCTATGTGTGCGCTTGAAACCCTTTATACAATCCTGTCTAAAGGTGACAATGCCTAGTTAGAGGAAAGTATTCCTGAAGAAGTCTAGGTGACCTTAACTCTGAATTGAGTGAAACTGCTGTGTTTTGAAGAGGTTTCTTATAAAGAAACATGAACTTAGGTTCCTTATATTGCCTTATGAATCAGGTGGTCACAGAATCACAGAATTGTAGGGGTTGGAAGGGACCTCCAGAGATCATCGAGTCCAACCCCCCTGCCAAAGCAGGTTCCCTACAGCAGGTCGCACAGGTAGGCGTCCGGGCAGGTCTTGAACATCTCCAGAGAAGGAGACTCCACCACCTCCCTGGGCAGCCTGTTCCAGTGCTCCGTCACCTCACTGTAAAGAAGTTCTTGCACACATTTGTGCGGAACTTCCTATGCTGCAGTTTCCAGTCGTTTCCCCTTGTCCTGTCTCCACTCACCACTGAAAACAGTCTGGCCTCGCCATTCTGCCCCCCACACCATAGATATTTATAGACCTGGATCAGGTCCCCTCTCAGTCTTCTTTTCTCAAGGCTGAACAGACCCAGTTCACTCAGCCTTTCTTCATAGGAGAGATGCTCCAGGCCCTTCACCATCTTTGTGGCCCTCCGCTGGACTCTTTCCAAGAGATCCCTGTCTTTTTTGTACTGGGGAGCCCAGAACTGGACGCAGTGCTCCAGATGAGGCCTTACCAGGGCAGAGTAGAGGGGGAGGATCACCTCCCTCGACCTGCTGGCCACGCTCCTTTTAATGCACCCCAGGATGCCATTGGCCCTCTTGGCCACAAGGGCACACTGCTGCCTCATGGCCAACCTGTCATCCACCAGGACACCCAGGTCCCTCTCCGCAGAGCTCCCCTCCAGCAGCTCATCCCCCATCCTGTACTGGTGCATGCAATTATTCCTCCCCAGATGCAAGACTCTACACTTGCTTTTGTTAAACCTCATCCGTTTTTTTTTGCCCAGCTCTCCAGCCTGTCCAGGTGTTGCTGAATGGCAGCACAGTCTTCAGGCGTGTCAGCCAAAACATCCTATCCTATCCTATCTGTGTGACCCATATGGGCTACAAGAAGCAGGTTCTGAGTAGAAGGATTCCCACAAAAAGATTTTGCACTTTTCTTTTAGAAGGCTTTTCACTGAGGGGTGCCTGTTTCCTTCCTCTATGTGGTGGACAGAAAGGTTGTGAGACTTGTCCACTTCTGCTGGCAGAACCCCATGCTGGGGGAGGTCACAGCATAGGAGAGGAGAAAATTAACCTGCACTCCCACAGAGGTTGTTGTTGGAGGTCTAATTGAAATGTTGCTAACTGGCAAACTCTGACCTTTCCTAGGAAAGTTCAAGCTAGTTTAGCAGGGGAAAAAAAAGAATTCCTTCCAAACTGTGACTGTATTTTCTTTCTTTTCCCCCAGCTGGGAGTAACTGTGAATTGTCTGGATAAGTTTAACTTGTGCAGATCCAGTGAAATAAGCAGTTACTCTGAGCCAAATCCATGCTGGCACAACTACTTGCTGAGCTGCTTTTGCTCTGGGGATTGGTATTCACCCTTCAAGTTACTTTTCTGGACTTTAATGAGTTATTTGAGACATCTGAATAAAATAATAATTTTAAATCAAAAATATTAATAACATAGATATTTCAGATACTTAACTTACAAATAATTTATTGCACTGGATTAATTTTCTTAAATCAATTAGGAGTCTTCCAGGTACCAGAAAATAGTAATTTAACAGCAGGAATAATTTTATGTATTTTTAGAAACGATCAGAGAGTAGAATCAATTTCTTTAAAATTTCTTCTCCAACATACAGAAACCTGGCAGAATATTTCCCTCCAGTGCCACAAAGGCTTTTGCTCACCAGTCTTCATATTCAGAACAGAGATGTATGGATCTGCTGGTACTCACAGTTTAGTTATTTTGTTTGCTGGTGGAGCACCATGGTATTTACACTTGTGAACACAACATAAAGATTTATGTATCTTGAGGGCAAAACCAAGATCTGCAGAGACAAATACGAGCACCTATGGTTTCTTCATGTAAGGCATGGTTTTAGGAGGATGGTGCAGGCCTCTATTGCAATCTGTACAGAGACCCAGAACACCCACACAGTGGTAGATTTTACTTGTTAGTCATTAATGGATGATTCTCTGGTTTAACACAATTTATTCTTATAAGATCAGGTCTGCCTTAGAGATAGGTAACTGGAAAAAGAAAAAAGGCAAAAATTATGTCTTAACTCACTCCTCTGTCATATGGACATATCAAATCAAATGTAACATCAAGTTACATTCTTCCACAGACACAGCAACCAGAAATAGGTGATGCCTTGCCATTTGATGTTACCGCCGATGATGAAGTTTGCGCTAGTCATCTTTTCTAGTTAAATCTGTAGTCCAAAAATCTTCTCCTGAGAGAGGAATTGTTCTGACTGTCCACCAGCTGTAGGCTGGATTTGAGCAATAACACAGTTTTCTTTATGCTGGTCCAGTTGCATGTTGTAGCAGTATATGTCAGTCCTAGTACTATGCAATGACAGGGCAGCATGGAGATCAAAAGACAAATCATAGAGTCATAGAATGGCTTAGGTTGGAAGGGATCCAACCTAATTGTGAAGATTGTGAAGATCCAGCCCCACTGCTTCTGCTTTGGACCCTGTCTCAGAATGTCATTGCCAATGGCAAAACCCATGCAGCTCTCAGCAGATTAAAACAATATGTCTAAAGTGAAATAGACTCGTCAGTAGACCTCAGGCAAAAGCAAGTGTATGCCATGCAATTGTCATTACTGCTTTTCTATATGATTATACAAACTCCAGCAGCTTATAGTGGTCAAATTTAGTGTCCTAACTGGTTTCTTGTTCCACTAGATAAAATCTCCACTAGTGTTCTGTAAAGCTTGACAATTCTCAGTCTCTTCTGCAAATCCGCATCAATTTCACTATCTACTGGCATGTGGGTTTACGCAGCTGGCTGCTGTATGCTGCTATGGAGAGGATTGGCTGTGATGCATTCCTAGGATCACACAGAATAAATCTATTTCCCTGAGTTACTGTCCGTGGGGAAACTCCATCAAAACATCTCAGAGAAAAAGCTGCCTTTCTCTTTGTTTTAAGTAGAACCAACCAAGACTTTTCTGAAAATGTGTTAACAGCTCCTTTCACAGTTAACAAATTATAATACAAGCTAATAACAGTGCTATATTTGTGCTAAATGCATGCTAAGTGCAGTTCAGTCCACAAAATGAGCCAACCCAAAGCTCTTGTAATGCAGCTTTCCTATTAATCATGCCCATATTTTCTCACTAACTCAAAACAAACAAGTCACAGTGCTGACAACGATGATGGCCACAGTGACCTATCCTGCTGCTGGTCTATCCTCACAGGAAAACATTCTTTCTTGCATTCCATCTGGCTCTTCCTCATTTATTCTCTCATCTGTTAACTTTCATCTGACCATCACATGAAGAAACAGGTTTTTTAATGACTTTTTTTGATTATTGTCAGGGTCTTGTCAAACTTCCACGTTTACTAATTTATTTCTACAAACCAAGTCTCGTTTCCTCATTGAAATTCAGTGAATTAAGCTATATGACAATATTTTGTGTCTATGTTTCAAGATTCTATGAAAAGTGAAAAACAGTATTGTTTAAAATGTGAATAATTCTGAGTTGTTGAAATTTCAGCTTTCAGTAGTTTTAGCTGCAATTAAAATAATTAGTGTGCAATTTACTTTATGAAAATGTTTAAAAGGAATGCCAAAAGAAATACTGAATTGAAATGTACATGTTTTAAGATTCATTAGGCATTCAGTTAAGCTCTCAAAGGACCTTACAGTCTTCCTGTTTTTTAAATAAGCATATTATGCAGAGCTGCCAGACTTCTGGGCCTTTCCCACCCCAAATATTAGGAATCTCAACAAGCTTATGAAAATCTCTGCAGATAAAAGACACCTGGAAAAAAATATTTTTAGTATTGTTAGCTGAGTATTCCCTCCTTTTGCACATTTTCTGGAGCTTTGTCTAGCCTAGTTGTAAAATATGGCAACAGTAACTTAATCATTTTACTGAGAAAATGCATGTTGCTGCTCAGCAAGTTTTCCTGGTATAATTAGTTGACTTTTTTTTTTTTTTTTTTTTTTTTTTTCAATTGTATGTTTTGCCTGCTGAATGCAATGAGACAGAATATGGAGTTCAAAGTTATTGATTTGCTAATGACCTGGGAGTGTTCTTTGGTAACAAGGAGTCATGGCCAGCAGAGCCCTGTGCCAAGTCAAGATGGCTAGTAACAGTGCTTTTCTGTCCAGGGTCATCTTATGCTGCTATCTAATGTGTGGAAAGTTTCTGCTTGTGGCTTCTAAATGCTGGGCAGAATGGCACAGGAAAGTTGTTAGTACTAGTACCAACCTTACTGCTGGGTGAGATATCCCGTTACACATGGAAAAATGAGACAAAGCTACTTTCCTGGGCACAAAGTAGTGTGTTGGAGGTGAGATCCATCTGTTTTCCTGCACACTGCTCAGGGATGTTCTCTGCAGTGTCACAGGTCCTTAGTGTTGACTTGATTAATTTCCTTGGTGTCTTACAGTTAATGGCAAAGTGTTGTTTTTCCTTAAGGCGAACCAGGTAAATGTGTTTTGGCTTCCTGGGCAGCCTTCCTAGGTGGGAATAACCTGCCAGACCATTATCTCATCCAATTCTTGAGTCCCTTTACTGGTTCCATCCTTCAGTTTTTACTCTTATGTTCCCCAGTTAATAAGGAAATGAAAACCAAACAATTAATTTAATGAATTCCGTCATTAGTGAAAATACTATAAGCTTGTGAAATCCAGATCTGTCTGGTCTAATATTGTCATGCTTGCAGAAGGGTAATTCCTTTGACTTTGGCTAAACAGGAGTTGCTGCTGTTTTTGATGACAACTGAGTAAGATCTGCAACTTGCATGTAAGCATGAAACAATCTAAAAATATGATGTTGTTCAACACGAAAAATGCTCTCCTCATCTCTTCTCAGAAATATATTCGAGAAAGTTTATTTTGAGAAAATTAATTATATTTTTATGGTGACTTTGTGAGGGACAGTTTCGGTATCGCCCATGCATGTATTGCAAATGTGTGATACAATCTGGGATGTAACATTCAAAAACAGAACCTGAGGAAATAAATGATTTCTTTGCTTACATGAAGCCATAAAAAAGCATAAAGGAAATAACAGTAAAGTATTGAAAGTAAAAAGGAAGCGTCTCTGAAGGCTAATTAGAAGAACTGAGAAATTGATTTTCTCTTTGAAACAAAAACAACTGAATATGATATATAGTATAACACTCAGGGGACTGGAGCACCTCCCCTATGAAGAGATGCTGAGGGAGCTGGGCTTTTTCAGCCTGGAGAAAAGAAGGCTGTGGGGTGACCTCATTGCAGCCTTTCAGTACCTAAAAGGAGCCTGCAAACAGGAGGGGAATCAACTCTGTGAAAGGGGTGATGACTGCAGGACTAGGGGAAATGGTTTTAAGTTGAGGGAGGGGAGATTTATGTTGGATGTCAGGGGGAAATTCTTTACAGAGGGAGTGGTGAGGTGCTGGAACAGGCTGCCCAGAGAGGTTGTGGATGCCCCATCCCTGGAATTGTTCAAGGCCAGATTGGATGGGGCCCTGGGCAGCCTGGACTAGTATTGAATGGGGAGGTTGGTGGCCCTGCATGTGGCAGGGGCTTGGAGCTTCGTGATCCTTGAGGTCCTTCCAACCCTGGCCATTCTGTGATTCTGTAATATGAAATAATCAATACAGCATTGTTTTCATTTCATTAATTTTTTTGTGTGTGTGTTTTGATTTATTTATTTATTCTGAACGTTGTTTTTAAGCATTGTAGTTAGGAAAGTAGTACAAACAACATTTATTACTAGCACCTTTTTTTAGCTCCTGGGTTTGAGGTCCATCCAAGTAGATCTGCAAAACTTTGTGGCTTGCTCCAAACCTGAGTGCTGAAACGCAGTGTACAAGAGTGGGAGAAATCAGGCTTATATGACAGGAAGAGATGACTGCCAGGAGAAGCAGGTTAGGGCTGTCCTGCAAAAGCAGAGGGCAGGGTTGGGGTAGCTACAGGTGTAAATGTGCACTTGGAGTTCGTTTGCTTCACCTTTGAGACAGAGAGAGTTCAAACAATCCTTGTTGCTCCTCTTGGAGCACCAGGCAGTGGAGCTAATGTGCTTTAATTCATATTTCCCACAACACCAGGGAGCTGTTATTTCAGTGTTCCTGCATGGAAACCTAATATTTCTGTTTGGATAGGCATTTTATTTAATCATAATTCAGGTTTATTTGGAAACAAAGTGCTAACTCTGTTAGTCTTGGGGATCAAGATTTTCCCAGTGGAGAAATCAATTTCCTTTCTTCTAAAATATAGATATGGGGAAAAAAATGCTATCATTTTTTCCTCTTTCTTTCTACCTGGTACTTTCTCATTAGATGAGATTAAACATATTTTCACATCGCGCCCTTGTGCAGCACTCTGTGGAGACCTGCTCATGTCAGTGAGGTACATGGGCACATCCTTGCCTTGGTCCTCAAAGTAGCTCAGCTGTGCTAGCCTGGTAGATCAGCACTGCTGCTTTTGGAATGAAAACTTGCAATTTCCAGCCTGATTCTAGTGCAGGCATAGCTTTTCCTAGTGGGCTCTGTGGACTGTAAATGTGTTTGGACACTGTGAAATGATCCATGCCTCTATGCTGCAGCGTTGCCCTTCAGAGATGCAGTAGATGAAATCTTCAGTGGCACTGGCTTCAATCTGCTATCAGAGTCAATAACAGGAAAACACAGACAGCATAGTTTCTTGTAATAAATATAAATATTAACTTAGTACAAGGGTACTTACCAACAGCTGCTGTGCTTGAGTTACAGGTGCTTTGGGTATTGCAATGTTGCAATCCTCAAAAAAGTATCTGAATACTCTATTGTATGACACTGAAGTGTAATCCAAAATACATTTAAATTTCCTTCACTTTGAATTGTAATTGATTCTTTTTTTTTTCACAACTCAATTTCAAGAGAAACAGACACTATTTGGGAAGTTTTGGATGGCAACAGCATAGAATAATGGTAAAAAAAAGTTGTGGGTTCATAAATTCTTTTGATTTCATAGCACAAAGCAGAGGGCTGAGACTGCCTGATGTTGGTGCTTATTCTTCTGCAAGCAGAAGTGTGCTAATCATTGAGAGAAGGTTTTGTGCTCTGGAATCAATACTGAGCACTGAAGTAGCTTTTAGATGATCAGCTCCTGCTGTGCTTACTCTAATTTTCAGTTTATTGAGATTCCATTTGAGATGCTACTGGGGGAGTCTGCTTTATCTCAGTGAGGAATCTAGGAAAGACAGTAGTTGAAAATAATGGATCATTGGGAAGTAAACACAGGGATAATGTATGCAGAAAAAACTTTAGCTACGAAACTTGTTTTGGAGGAGGACAGGCAAATATTTCTGCTCAACTTGTACAGTTAGAAATGAAGTAGTCAAATCAGTATGGGGAATAAATGGGCATAATGGTTACTTTTGGGTCGTACAGTTGAAATCCCCAGAGGATGCTGTCTATTCATTTGATCTACTCTAGAGAGATAATTATCACTGCTGGAGCTTTCACAACAAGGGATCATTTCTCCCAAATGATCTCTGTAATTTCCCTCTCTCCTTTTCTCCCCTCATCCTGTTACCCATGTAACAATCCACCGCCACACCAGGTTTTGTCTTTTGCAGCATTTTTAGAAGGGTATCCACTAAGTGACCCCAGCTAAGCTGTATGTGCTCTGTGTAACTGTAAAGTATTTCCAGTCCCTGCCAAAAAAGCACAGCAGCCACTATGTGTTACTTTGGCAAACTGATGCTTGCAGCAAAATCCATGTGAATGCTGGGCAGGCATCCTAGTGGGCAAGAAACAGTCCTCATCCTTTAGAGAGGACAACAACGTGGTCAGGAAAACTTCCTCTCACCCCACTCTTTTGGCAGCCCTCTTTTATAGGGAGCCAGCAAAGACCACAGTGTCTGTCAGCAAGAAGTATGGACTTAAGATCATGAAGCCAGACTCAGATCATTGCTATAGAAATGATTCTCTCTGAAAGTGATATCAAGAAAGGTTTGAGATGGCAGTGCACTTTTAAAATGCAGTACCCCTAACAAAACCTTCTATCACTGTAATGCATGGATTTGGGAACTCTTTTAATGGTATCAGAAAAGGTGCTAAAAGAGTTATCAGATGGTGTTGCAAATTAATGTAGCACCTCTTATGTAGAGACAAAAATTTAGATGAACAAGTGCTTAAACAGGAGCTTTAGGGACAGACTGTGTTGATACGAGCAGTGTTGATAAGTCTTTGCCTTTTCTTACTGCTTCAGGTTTCCAAAGCTCCCATATCATTTATAGATCTAATGCGTCTAGAAGTCTTGATTGAGTGCCAATTCACTTTGGTGCTTTTGAAAGTCCATACTGAAACATTATTCTGGGAGAAACATTCCTAGAAGAGACTCTTCCCAACCAGAGTTCAGTCTTATTTGTGGGGCGTGACATTTAGCTGCAGATGTCCTTGTTCACTGCAAGGGAGTTGGACTGAATGACCTCTAAAGGGTCCCTTTTGGAGTCAAATGAATCTGTGATAAAATAAGGTTGAAATATTTATTTTCTATACGTAGCATGCAACTTCCCTTACCCAGCAGCTATGCCTTATACATCCTTATTCCTCTATAAAGAGGAGGTGTGAGAGTTCTTTCCTACCCTGTAAGTGCACTGGGCAAGTTGCAAGAAACTCATAGCCTGCATATAGAACAGGCTGAGGGAGAATATGAGAAGCTGATGTTCTTTTAGAGCATCTTCCTCTGACAGTTCCAAAAAGAAAGGACAGTGTGGCAACTTGAGCTGGCAGGGCTCCTTGTGCTTTGCTGCAGTCCTGCCATGCATCATATTTTTGTTCTTCTGTGCACTTGAAAAGCAGTCTAAGGGTTGTTTGATATGGAAGTAGTATTCTGTGCTATTTGCTGAGGTGTTAACCGTATCGTCTGTGTTTACGTGCCTGGCAACTAGCGATACTGTTTTAATTAAATGTATTTGACTAGGAGAATTCCACTACTCTGTGAAAAGGAGTACTGAAACAGCTCTGTTATACACTGATATTTCAGTGCTACTCTGCTCCTTCTCTAGTAATTAAATAGAAACTGATAAAGCATTTAATTTTAAAGTACACTTATTTGTCTTGCAGGTTTAAAGTAGCCTCATTACTGCACCTACTTCAACTGAACAAATGGAAAATTCTATTCCTCTCTGCCCACATTGATCTAGTTTTAGGGTTGCTTTGGAGGTTTGTTGTTTGTTTTTATTTTTCTTCTAATTTTTTTTTTAATTTTTTTTTTTGGCTTGTCAATACATGTATTTTATTTAGGTTTTGCTGTAAGTGACATTGTCAAGGAATTTTACCTCCTGAACAAAACACCATAGGAGGAATATATTTCTATGGTTAACAAAAAAAAAAAAAAAAAAAAAGGGAAGAATAAATCAAGTGAAAAGTTGGAGCTATTCTGTTGTTATTATTGTTATTTTTCCCTTAAAGATGGGGGGAAAAAAAAACTGATTTTTGGGGGGGATGCAAGGGGTTTATTATTATTGCTTCTTAATAAAGTCACATTTTACCATCATTTTTAAGACAAAATTTGAAAAGATATTTGATTTTTAGTGAACGTTTCCTTGAGCTGGAACTAATTGCTAAATTTAATCCAAATGCTTGAGTTGTTTCATTCCTCTTGACTCAGCATTTCTAAGCAAATGAGCTGACTGGAGCAAAGCCTCTCTGAGCTCCAAGGAACTGACAATTCTAAGGGAAAATGCACATCCGGGAGCTGCCAGGAAGGAACATGTTTGTCTCCAGGACACGAAGGGGTGCTGATGCCCCACAGTATAAGAGGCCCGGGAGGAGAAATGAGGAAGCAAGAGAACAGTTTTCTTGAAGTGAGCTAGGATGCAATAGTATAGGACAGGATATCCTATACAATATGTTTCTTATAATTTACATAATGTGATTTTAGATGTAATTTAATATAATAGGATAGTTCCTATAATAAAGGATATAATAATAGGATAATCCATGCAATGTAGGATATTCTATACTACAGGCTATCAGATATGCAGATATTCCTACTCTAGGGAATGTGAAATTGTGCTCTCCTGTCTAACAAAGTAATTATTTTCAGGCACCTCATAGCTTTGACATCATGTGTTTCTTCACTGTCACTAGGATTTGCAAAGAGCACGGGGGAGAAGGGAAGAGAGAGAGAACAACATCTGAATCCCTCTCAGTTCAGGCATGGCAGCATGATGCGGCCAAGGAGAGCAAAGCTGAAAGTTGCATCTACCTGTCTGCATACTCTACTGTTCAGGCTTTTACATGTGTGAGTCATTTTTCAAACTTCAGACTGAATAATGAAGGAAAATCTTCAACAGAATATCAGTTTGGCCAAACCAGTTTCTGAAGTGAGGGAAATATTCTTCTGAAATGGACAAAATAATTGTAACGACATTAAGAGGAGTGGGTTTTAGGAAGTGAGGGAGGGGAAGAAGGAAGCAGACAGTTGAGTATGTAAGTGTATTATACAGCTGGCTCTATGCAGAAGATCCTTTGTTTTGCTGTTTGTCAGTCTGTGAGGTGAAAGCCTGGCTGTTTGCTTGGGAGGAGATGGCTTTCTAGCTGGAAGAAGTCACTGCTGCAAGTCATGAACTGGGGCACCACTCAGTGAACTCCCACATGGACTTTCTCCCCACTGCAGAATCATTTAAACATGAGTGAAAAGTGCAAGAATGAAAACCCATTATAGCATATAGCTACACTAAGCCTTTGAGTAATGGAAAGTACATGCTGTATCTCACTGATAGCCAATTCCAGCTCAGGGTCCATAGCAGCTCCTAGCAACATCTGCTACAACATTACCTCTCAGCAACAGAAAATCCACTGTGACAATGTTGTGGCTATGTCAAATGATATCTACTTTCCTGCAAAAAATTCACAGTAATGAATTTGTTCCTAACATCTAGCCTAAGCTTCCCTTCTTTTGGTATAAAAGCCATTCTACCTTGTCCTATCACCATCAGACTGTACAAAAAGTTGGTTCCCCTCTTGCTTATAAGCTCCCTTGAAGTTCTGGAAATCTGCCATGAGATCTCCCCAGAGCTTTCTCCAAGCTAAACAGGCATGAGATTTACATGCCTTGCCCTCCAAATGTCTCTCAAGCTCAGGGTCACAGTCCATCAGGGATACCTGTATGGTAGTCCCAGCCAATATCTGTGTGCCTAAAAAGCTTTAGCAGTTCTTTTTGTGGCTTGATATGATAGCAGCAGGGGCCAGATGGGCCATCTGTGGGCTGTGTGTAATGCTCCTAATGTATATGGGAACCAAGAATGTTGTGTGAGCTGCATAAAATAGATGTGAATATAACTCCTATGTACTGCATTGTTAGTCTTTATAAGTATGGTACACGCTGTTCGTGTTTCTAGTCATTGAATTCATCAGTACAGTAAATGCAGCTTAGGTGGACAATGAAGTCCTGTATTTTACCTTAAACTGGCATGTGATTTTACCTGTCAACAATCCGTAGCACAGAAGGTTATTTCTGAAATCCCTGGCTCTAGAATTTACTGAAGTACTTATGGACATGTGCTCAACTGCCAGTGAGTCAGCATTCACAGGTCTGAAAATCATTTCCAGGAATTATGTGATTTAAAAGACTTCCAAACCTGGCGACTGATATAGCAAGTGGAGCATGAAAAGCCTCATAAATGCAAACCCCAAATGCCTTTAAAATGTAACCTGTGGTAAGAAAACAATTGGTTTTGTGAGACACATCTGCACCTGTTATTTCTTAAACTAAGAGGATAATAGAGAAACAATTCATCTCAGTCAATTTCTCTTTGGGAACACATCTTCACTGATTTCAAGTCCAAACATCCCACTGAACCAGATAAAGAAAGTATTCTTTAAATTTAACGGTAGTGGTGGAGACCATTCCTACCGTTTGGATGAATTAAATGTGGAATGAAAGCATTTGGTGTACCACCAGCATTGTAAAAGCTAATGGTGTCTGCTTCTGGCAGTGCTCTTTGAGCAGAGCTGAGGTAACAGGCTGCTGGCAGCGGAATTATTTAACACTGATGTTCCAGTAGAATCCAGGAGTACTTTGGCCAGGTCCATTTCCAAAGATGAGTTCCAAATAACACAAGTGCTTTTCAGGTAGAAGTGAGAAAATGTTCAGTTCCTATTTAGGGAACTAGATTGATGTTTCATTTAAAATTAAGACACAGGAAGTAGCCCTTCCTAGGTACCTTGTAGCCTCAAAGTGGGATTTGCTAGTAGCAATCCTTTAGGGCGAATAATTTGTCTTGCTGGCACTGCCTTCTATAGCTGACTGTGTGCTTGGAAATAAGTTGCTGTCTGTCTCATTTCCTTTATTTCCTGGCTATGTGTCTTACTTTTCAGAGACGTATTTCTTCTTTTCATTAAAGATGCTACAGCAGTGGTGTAATTTGTACTTCTAAGATCCAAAGCAGTAGCAGAGCTACTGAGCATGAAGGTAATGCAACCACATGAGACCCCATGGTTGGAAGGGAAATGTACACCCTAGAATGATAAATGAGACAAGGCAGAGCTTCTGTCTGCAGCTCAATAGAGTGAGGCAGAGTCCACCCCTTGTGCTAGAGTTTTGGCTAAGTAAATGATACTGTTCCACCTTTGTGTAGTATATTTTTAATTGGAGTGAGAAACATAAAAGAAAAGAACCAACCAAATTTTTTTGTTCTTAAAATTTTTGAAGTGTGACTTTCAGTACTTTTGTTTGCATTCTTACTTATGCAGAAGCTACCAACCTCGGTTTTTTTTGGTCAACTTTCTTGGGCTTTCTCAGAACAGAAGAGTTATTTTCCAAGGCTGATGCCAGGCTACTAAACAGAGGAATATTTTGGGTGTTCTGGTGATAGAACACCACTGAAGCTTTTCTCATATGTTGCAATATTCCAAGCTAAACACTTAAGTTCCCTCTGGAAGCCAACAAAAGAACTGCTTTGGTTTCTCTCTGAACAGATGTTGTAATATTCTTCCAGTGTTTTGTGGATGAAGAAGAAAATTCATGTACAACTTAGTCTATTCAGTTCAACAACAAAGATATCTATCCATAACAGCAAGATCCCAATCAAAGTCAAACACATTTAGAATTGGCTCTACTCAATGGCAATAGCAGGACACCAGTGTGTCTGACAACTGTGTTTGCTTTTCATCCAGAGAAAACTGGTATCACCACCTCATCACCACTTTGTATTATGTCTCTTCTATTGCTGTTCCTGGGCTAAGAAAATGCATATGAACTGAAAATACTGAAAATGACATGGTCTGAACTGAGCATATGACTGGATGTTAGGAATGGAGGGTCCATGTTTTTTGACATCAGTTTTGTGAACCTTAGTTTAGATATGAACATTATAATGTTATAATTTAAAGAGTGGGCTGCTTGGCAGTGGTTGAATGACATACCAATAGCACACACACAGAAAACCCCAACACTTAAATATTAGCTCTTTGTTTATTGTACAGGAAATGTACAATAAATATATAAAATATATAATATATATTGATATATATAAAATATATCAAAATATATAGACAAAATAGTCCGCTGCATGTAAGGTAGATGCCCACACATAAGTAATATGGTTTGTTTTCATATAAAACAAAATTGTTCTTGGAATCCTAAATAGCCAAATGACAGTAAGTTAAGAAAAACCCAGTCTACTGGCTCAGGTCTCTGTGCATATACAGAGTTGGAAGAAAGCTTGACATTTCAATAGGCATTAAATATACAGTTGATAGAGCACTTGAAAAAGGCAGCTGTAAATTATTTCTTCCTGTGGCCTAAGTAAAACACACTTTGTCTGGAGAAGAGAATTTCAATAGTTATCTTAGATAGGACTGCCTGAACTCAAAGAAAAAAAAAGTTTTAACCAGAACACCTTCTCATCTTTTGTTTTGGTGAAGGTTATTTATGTTCTTAATAAATCATCTAATAGCAATCAACTGAGGAACAACAGGAGGCTAAGCACATTGGAAATTAAAGCAAAAAGCATTAAGGAAAGCTCCCTTAGTGTGTTTTTCAGGCTGCAGAATTTGGCTTTGAAATTGCAGCAAGACAAGCAGAGACAATTCTAAAAAAATCATAATGTCCAGCTGACTTTGCCAGGCTCTGTACAGGCAGTTGCTGAGCCACACAACTTAAATCCTGGAAGGATTGTTTCCCAAACATACATAAAGAGGTGGAGATCTGAGGTGAGAGATGCTTCACTACGGATTAGCTCTAGAACAAGGCAAGGTCTTAATTTCACCACAACCTCACCCCTGGGCTGATGGGAAGGTACAGTTTCAGTGCTTGATTATTTCTCCTGCTTGACACACCTGCTCATTTCAAAGGACTCCATTAAAATGAGGAGAAAGATGTGTAAACGGTACTCCTAGAAGATACTCAACGCTCCTTTGTATAATCAATGAATACAAAGATGTTATAATTATGAAATAGACCAGTGAGTTTGGCTAAGCAGGTTATAGTAACAAAAAGAGAATAGATGGAATGCTTACCCATGTCCTGGGCTCACTGCAGAACTCCAGAGGAGGGATCTCCAGAAGAGATCCTTTCCTACTGGTAGCCAGCTCTTAAATGGGTCTAGAAGAGGTGCAGCCAGGCTCCACCCCTTCCAGCAGCACAGGTGAATTGCTTTCCCCTGTGCTCCTGCGGCTGACTCCTTGCTTGCCTCACGTGATCAGTCAGAGGTTCAGGCCGTGATTCAGGAGTTCCCATCACATTAAATCACATTTTGATATTGAAAGATTTTGGTGTAGCTCAGCATTTGTTTCCAGCATGTCTCAAATGTATTACTAACTTCCTCTGGTGAAGCAGCAGCGTCACTAATGATGGACCATATGGAATAAAAATTTAGTCCATACAAATGATTTTAAACATCTTTTAAGGCTGCTTGTCTTCGTGTGATCTTTTGTTATTGTATTCTGGAACTTTCTGTTACAGCAAATCATCTGAATTTCTCTTGCAGTGGGGGCGATACCTATCAAACAGATACTCATTTTCACGCAGAAGGGTTAGTGAGGAATGGGCACAAAAGATATAGTTGCTCAGAGCCAACTCTGAATAAATTATTACAAAATGATTTATTGTTATGAAAAGTAGAAATAAATAAAAAGCAGACAAAAAAAAATCCCACACAAACAAGCAACATACAGTGTTTAATGTGACATTCCCATTTATCTCACACAAATGTTACCATCCCATCCCATTCCCTATTGCTTGTATTTGTTGTGCTTCTCGATAGAGAACTGAGCAACATGCCATTCTGAAACTGCTTTTACCAAGGGCATGCATAGTTTAATTATTAATACAAATCTGTTGCATAGTGTGATCTAAGTGCCTCTGCTGCCTCTAAGTATCTGATGTGATTTGCATTTCTTTTAATAAATTAGGCATTTAATTACATTATAAATGTAACCTCTAATTGAAGTATCTTCTCCCAGTGGGCATAACTCTGTCATAATTTTGCATGAGATACTTTGAAGTGGGTGCATGCTGCTGCAGGAGTGGGAGCCTTGCTAATAAACACTTAGACATCATTCTTGAGGATTTTTTGAAACTTAATGGATTTTCCCCCAGGATATTTCCTTAGAGAATTTGTTCTGCTGTAGTGCAGTGCCTTCTGCTTTTGCCTTCCTCTTGTGGCCATTTATATGTGTGTGCTCTTTATGATAGCTTCCATTTTTTATTCCTGGATGCCTACTAATATCTTTGTAGTAAATAAAGGTGGTTGCAAGCCCCTGTCCATCGCTATTTTGTGGCAACATTAACATTGTATTGTTCTAAACTCATCCGCCTAAATACAGCTTAATAATTTAATATCTGTGTTATTCAACTATTAAATGAGCTTGGAAATGCCAGTTTGCTATATGTTCAATTTGGAAGGCACGTTCCCTGAACAGAATGCCAGGTAAAACTTCCTCAGGTGCTGAAGTTCTGTATCATTCTGATTGCTGAAGATGTAATGGCTTGAAAGTCATTTATTTACCTTAGCCTCTTGGCTAGATCTAGACTAAGTAGTGATTTTCTGCTTGTTTATAATTGGTTGTCACTACAATAAGGAATTTCATTTTTCGTTTTTTATCTGCAAGTTACTTCATGCTGTTTTTGACCAATTTGACTATCAAAGTGGCTTAATTGATGAATCACGTAACATCTTCCCTTTTTTTTATACTTGAAGAATACTGTGAAGTTGGTGAAAACACAGTATAAATCATTATACTTAACCAATATTAGTGTTTGATTGTATGTCATCGGGGTGTTAGGAAGAACAAGAAAACAAAAAGTAAAAATCTGCTAACAGATAAACTAGTAATTCAATACGAAAAATAAAATAAATACTAAGTAAAAGTAAGTAATAAAAGACATGTGATGAGCTTCTTGTTCATATTTCCAAGACCACCCTGGAGTTGCTCTGTTTGCTACCAGCTCTCATTGGCCTCCACCACACTGGTGCTCAAAAAAGGCTAACTGCCTAAATGCACAATGTTGATTCTCCTGCTTCTCACAGTAGGACAAAAATGGTCGGACATTTGCTATCAAAAAACCCTGATATTCAAATACCTTATGGTGCAGTTTCCAGGATTAAAATAGATAAGGTAAGTATGAGCTGGGTGACCCTGGAGAGTCTTTTCTCTCAAAGTGAACTTGAACAAGGTCATGTTGAAGAAGGACAAATCATAGCCATTTCTGGTTACTTCCTGTATTTTGTGTATAATATATGAACTTTCTCAGTCTCTCCAGGAGAAATTCAGAGATTAATACAAACGCATAAATATGCCTGATAGGTTGTCATGTTCATTCCCCCTTCCCCTCTGCAAACCTTTCATTTTGAAAGATGAAGCCTGAATTTCAAATCTGAGATAAGAACACCGTTTAATTAGTTTAGGACTTTTTATCTGTGGGCAGATGAATTTTAATTGTTTCTTTAAAGGAGGACAACATTAATCTGAGAATGCAACACTTCATTTTTCTTTCTTTATATGGTGCTCCTAAATACGTTGTTAAACTTGTTAGTAGAGTAAATAAGTAAATAAAGAAGCATGAGAATAACATTTTTGGAGGACAAACAGCAAAAAAACCAATCTGGCTGCAAAATGTATTGTTTGTAAGCACTAGGCCACATTCACAAATGCGCAGCTTCATTGGCTTTGATTAATAAGGTTCTGGTCTACTTATTTTCTCTCAGATAAATATTAATGCATGCCTACTTCTGTCCCCAAATGGTTCTCCTTGATGTCAAATGCAGAAAGGACAGTTGAAACAGGGCCTTCTGGATAAGAATCATAGAATTGTTAAGGTTGGAAAAGATGACTAAGATCATATATTCCAACCATTGAACCATCACCACCATAAGAATCTTTCTAGTGGAGGTCGTGGTATTTTCTGGACTTGCTTTCATGGCCCATGTACCACTGTGCCCCAGGAGGGTATCCTTGGCTCTTAGAGATCAGATGGTTGTGGGAGGGTGTGAGGAAAAGCTGGGCACATTCACCCTGTGTTGCTGAGCATGTATTTTGTGCTTTGAGCAGCATCAACAATCACATCTGCAGCTACACTGAGAAGATGATGAAAAATAACACCTGGAACATGAGGGATTACATACATGTTTCAGTTAGGTTATCTTATTATAGCTTAGGACTTCACAATAATGAGTACAACAGATCAGCAGCAGCTTCTGGATTTCAAGGGTACAAAGGCAGCACTCACCACAGGGCATAGCACAGTGGGTAAGATATTCCTCACACTTTATCTGCTTCTACTAAATAATTAAATTGGTCAAATAACCACAGTGAAGTTGAGCCAGCAGTAAAGGGCTTGTTTTTGAGTACTACTACTATAGAATTTGCTAATTTTCAAGATATTTGTGGTGTCCTTTTCTTGATTATCCCCATGGCCAGTTTATCCCTCTCTGCCCCACTAACAGCAACATAGATGTTGCAGTTCCTAGTGCTTTAATCGCCTGTAAGATATGGTGTATCTGTGGCTATCCAAATGAAGCTTTCTGCTAAATCCCCAAACCATTAGACAATGGCATTACAGAATTCAGCACAGCTGTGAGGTCACAGTGTAACATGCATTTGGAAAATAGATGTGAGCAAAAAGTGTAGGAAGTTCCTGATCAATACTGCTGGGAAAAATAAGTGGTCTGTAAAACATCTGTGCTGGGAATTGAGAAATTATCACCTGCAGCTAAGTGTGTGAAGCTCAGGGATGGCTGTGATGCTTCAGTCTGGTTGTGGGATGCTTTCTCTCAGCTGATGTCTGCCTATGGCAGGCAGGAGGGGTACTTTTTGGGGGGGGAGAGGGATAAGCTAAAACATATTCTTCATAATTTTCTACATTTTTGTCCCACGTGCTTTTGCTTCATGATACATGGCTTCCTTTTGAGATTCATCTTAAGCCTGAGGAGTGTCATTTCACTGCCTAGGACTTGTTTCCTCCTGCAACCTGTACCTGTGAAGGCTTATAATTGTGTTCCTTTGGAGTATGTTCATGGTTTGCTGGGGAAAAAATCTCAGAACTCACAATGGCCAATATGTTGTATCAGTAAAGGTCAAAATGAACGTTCATACGGGAGAGACCAGTCACTTTCACTTCCTTGTTGTAATTTCACAAAAAGAAGAATCTGCAGAGTTGTGTGACTTGTATTACACCTGATTTGAGTAAGGACTAATTGAATGTACTGTGCCTTTCATAAGCAGTTTTGATTGACTTATTGTTGTTCTCCAATTTAATTCAAGCGAAAAAAAGTTATTTGCAATAATGAATGTATGTTGACTCATTCTTCTGCTGAAATGTGAGCTATGTTGAGAATCAGGTGTGGTTTAGCCTATCACCAAAATAAAAGCATCTGGGAGTTCTGGCTTGGTTTTATATACCTGTCATAAATACAAGCACTTAGGAAATTGAAAGCATTGACTTCAGGCTGCTTGTTAGGGAAAGGTCCTTGTTTTCAGCCTGTGATGTGGTGCAGCTATGTTTATGGCACTGGTTATTTACAGCCATTTGTACTCACATACAGATTGAACAAAGTAATCTCCATCGTTTCAGAAGGAATGGCATAAACCACTTAATGTTGTGCACATTGTTCCTAAAGTGTAACAAGTAAGGACTGGAGAAATAACTTGCTCTGCTTGAGAAGGACATCACTAAAAACAGTAAGGATATGGATCTGGCTTATCACAGAATAGCTCTGGTTGGAAGAGAACCATAAGGATCCAAATCCTAGCTCTGACCACTTCCTATCTTTGCCTCAGTCCTTCTGTTTCCCACCATAGAAACATCTCCTCTGTACTGAGCTGAATGGTAATGCAAAGGGAACAGCTGGGAGGGATACAAGCCTTTTCCTTCATGGCTTTTTTTTTTTTTTTTTTTTTTTTTCTGTCTCAAGTACCAAGTGCTGCTGGGAGTGGGAAGGCATTGCCTCTGCTAGTGCTGACCTGTGAAATGATGAGCCCTGGAAGCACATATTTACCTGCCTAAGCTGGCTCACAGCAATGTAACAGCAATTCTACATTGCTTGCTGCATCTGAGGGTGAAGGTTGTGTTTCTGGTTCAGTTCTGTTGTTTTTTTTTTTTTTGCCACCTCAAACCAGAGCTTTTTGCACTACTTGTTTTCCATAGGAGGAGTGGAGTGTTTTGTAAAAGTGTGCTACCCACTGGAATATGCTTACCAAGTTCTGCTTACTTGCCTATATTGTGCTCTTTCTGAAAGTGTACTTTGTGGTTGAAGAATGAGAAAGGTTCAAGAGGAAGTATATAAGAAAGAACACATGCTCTTTAACAGGGTCTGTTGTGACAGAACAAGGGGAAATGGTTTCAAACTAAAAGAGAGTTGATTTAGACTGGATATAAGAAAAAAGCTTTTTACAGTAAGAGAGGTGAAGCAGTGGAACAGAGAGGTAGTGGATGCCCCATCCCTGGAGACACTCAAGGTCAGAGTGGACACTGCTCTGTGCAACCTGATGGAGCTGTAGACGTCCCTGTTCATTGCAGGGGAGTTGGACTAGATGGCCTTTAACGGTCCTGTTCCACTCAGCATTCTATGCTTCTGCGGTTGTATTTGGGATAGGTGGAAAAGGTGAAGATGCAAACAGGGAGGAAAGTATGGACCACAGAATGGCCAGTAATGGGGACATCTCCATTGTGTGTGTGTGTTATAGGTTTTTTGCCTCCTGCTTTGCAGGTGTTCTGTCATGGGAAATACCACAGAGGTACCAGGAAAAGAAAAAGAGTGATGTTTGTGAGGACGGCAGTCTTCGGAAGTACAGAAAACACCCAAATGTGGGTGGGTTATGAGAAGACTCCTCTTTCCATTCCTAACTTGACCATGTGGAATACTGAGAAAGGTGAACATGAATATTCACAAAATCCTGCAAAAACATGCTATGTTGAGGAAAGACTTTAAAGCTGTTTACAACAATGCCGAACACTGTGAAAAGATGTTTTGTCAAGTCCTACACTCGGGAAAGCTTCCAGATTGGATGAGTAGTGAGCTGGAAAATTGCCAGGTGTGGACAAAGTTCAGGTGTGCTGACACAAACCTCAGTGTTTTACTGTGCAAGAGACTTGGCAGAGGCTCAAACACACATGCAGGAGGTGCTGTATTTCACCAGCTGCTATGAGGAGCTGTGATCTTTGTGTTCATTTACTCGCAAGCAGCAAACAATGGTTTCCTCCCGCTGTGCTTCAGAAGACCTGATGTATTTCTGGCAGAATCTTGAAGTAAATTTCCTGCCCTGGCACTTCTTCCTGCATTAATCACCAAATACAGTAGAACTTTTCTCCCTTTCTGACTCTTGATTTGTGGCTTCAGTTCTTTTAAAAACTGTTGAAAAGTTCTTTGGTCAGGTGAGCTTTCACACTTAGAGAGGGTATCTCTCTCCATCAGATGTTCTGGTTAGATAGTACATCAGAATTTGGGAGAGATTCTCACTTGGGGATGAGAGACAGCAGATTTTGCTTCCAAATTGCTTTACATTTTGTGGAATCACTTCCATCTGTGAAGCTTTAAAAAAACCATCACATTTAAGTGGTTGCATTTTGTGTTTACTTTGTCCAAATATTTATATTGTTAGGCAGTGGTGATTTAGGCTCAGAATAAAACTTCATACTTATCTGTTACTGAAGGAAATCCCCCAAGGAAATACAGTGAATTTAATCTGTCTCTGAAATTCTCACTCTGCCTTTAATCATATCTTTTGCAATACTTCCTCTCTTACTCCCCAAAATGTGAGTTTTTGGCTTCTTTCTTTCTTTCTGTCTTTCTGCCTTTCTGTCTTTCTGTCTTCATTAGAAAAAAAATGGCAAATACATTACGTTTGGATGACTTTGTTGCAAGAAATCAGTTACTACTTCTAGAAATGAAGTCATGCAAGGTTATCTTATGAATCCAGCTGGCAGAATTTCAAACTGTTGCAGCATTTCAACCTACCCACTTTCTGGGAACATTGCTTTTTCCTTGCAGTCTCTGGAGTGGGTGAATGCAGTTCTATTTATGTAGCAAATTAGAGGTTTGCATAACTACTGATTAACTAACTTCAGAAGCTGCAGTAAGGAGGTAAAACATGCTATCAGCTCTTAAAGTGCATCAGTGTAATTAATAAATGTTTAGAATTTGTCTGAGTTTTGAAATCACTCTGTTTGTTTGAATATTTAGTTAACTGCTAAGACTTTTGTGTGAATTCCATTGAAATTGTGGAATTCCATTTCCACTTACGAAACTCACAGTTGTACAAGTAAGTAAGGCATATTTTCTGTCCTTAGGAGCAGTTCCAAATCTTTGATATTCTTGATTTATAAGTCAAGGGCTTGATTACCATTTAACTTTAGTTGCCTTTATGGTCATATTGGTTTTGTATTATCCTTCTGCATGAAACGAAACTCATTTTATTGCTATATTGAAGGGTATGGGTACAAAGGACAAATCTAGACCACTTCAACTAAATGCTTCTTATTTTTCCATCTTCAAGATTTTTTATATGACGGAAAATGAATACATTTCTAGAGTATAAGGTAAATACTTAGGAAAAATGTAGAGAAACTATATTATTTTGCATATATTTGAGCTATATGGGGAATGAATGAATCAGTTAATAGCCACAGTGGGATGATTTCAATGAGAATTTCTACTGATATTAGAAAAGGTAAGAGCAATTTTCTGTGTATTGGCAGCTATTTGCTCGAGTATGAATCTCTAATATTTTCACCATAGAACAAATGTTTTCAATTTAGAATTACCCACAGTTCATGAACTTTAGATTTACTTGAATTTACTGCATCTGCAGATGAAGGTGGGCTTGTTTGCTAATAAAAATATAGAAATGACTTTTATCTGACTTAAAAACACCGTAGAATGGGTATCTAGTAAAATTTGCACTTTAGTTGAGGTGATCAGGTTTATCAGCCTGAAAACATTAGGACCTACATTACTCCAAATGTGGAACCTCATTTTACTAACACGGGTGGCTGTAAAACAGTTGGGACATGGCTCAGTGTGGAGAATTTACTCTGCTAGAACACAGGTTTTTATTGCTGCCTTCCTAAAAGAGGGAAAGAGGGATCGGTATTATCTGTGGTCTGCTAGTAAGTGACAAGCTCTAGAGAAGTCATTTAGTTGTTCAAATTAATATCAGTTCTTAACTACAGAAGATTTTCTTATAATCAGACAGGCATGATTATAGCTTCATCATAGGCAGAAAAAAATCTGAGCTGAACTTGCATTCTGTGAATATTTTTACTTATTTTTTATGTCTTCTAGTTCTTGTCAATGAAGATACTGAACTGGACATCTAGTGGAGATCCAGTGGATTGAACAGCTCAGAAAGCTGTGTTTAGCACAGCTTCAAGGACTTTGTACCTCTGTTGAAGATGCATTTCCCTGGGCCTAAAGGAAAGATACGTTCTAAAATTCCTTCTGTAGTCATTAAACAAAAGCTTCCTTCATTTCTAACCATGTAAATATCCCCTCCAAAAAGTCTAAATACAAGGCACGCAAACAAAGGCTGAATATTTTTTAACTCTTTTTTTTTTTTAAGTCCACCAACTAGAACTTTTGTTGCCATGTCTTCTTTGTCAGGAAAAATGTCAGATGTTGTTAAGTGGTCTTTACTACACTAAAGTGCAAGGACAGTGAAAAATTAAACAAATACTTTTTAGATACAAAATATGTTTGCATAGCTGTAAAATTCTGCCAAGCAGATGGCAACACATTGAAATTCAATAGAAAATCAGATCTATAAAAGCACTGTTTGTTACCAGGTTGCTTTTGAATAGACCAATGATGATGACTTGTAGGAGTCCCTGAGATGAACCCCTTGCTCAGGCTGAGGAGTAGTTACACAAAGAGCTGTAATGATTTCATTGTTCTGGCTTTCTCCCCAGTGCAAGGCAAGCACAAAAGCTGGTCCAAATCTTTAGTTATAATGTAATGTGTAGGTCATCAATACTTTTTCTGGGAACTGACAGATGATGAGGTTAAGAGTTTATTGGTAATTGCATGCATTTGCTTAACCTATAGTGAGTGGAGATTAATAAGACTGTCCTTAACTCAGCACTGGGCTCTGCTGTGTTGTGCTGTTTTGGCACAAGCTGAAAACATGCATGTGAACAGCTGCTGTATCCCAGCCAACACATAGCAGTTCTTTAAGCTTTGGTAACTTTTAGGTTTGAGGCAGGAAAGAGACTTCTAAGGGGAAAATCCCGTCTGCAGAAA
>NW_024884475.1:9350266-9368155 GCF_019232065.1 Centrocercus urophasianus | reverse complement strand
TACAATAAATAGGTTCTAAGTGGAAGGGTGTCTGAGAAACGAAGGGTGCCTGGGATGCTAAAATATACCCAGGAAAATGGAGAAGCTATTGAAAAGAATCAGGAGAAAGTCAACTAGTATGAGACATTAAAAAATGGAGCAATGCTATTTTCTTGGTACCTGGGACACATGCTACTATGTGAAAAATCTTGTGTATTGACACTGTTTCATCAGAAGAGGCCATAAGAACACCAAAAAGGTTTTCAGGAAGCTTGCTTTTGAAGTCACTGTTAGTTAAATTTAGGGAAGAACTGAGAAATACTATTTCTATTAGTCTAGCTAATATTCAGTTCTGTCTTTATTTCAAGTCAATGTTTTTCCTACATTCAAACATTTCTGACTTCTTTTCACCAAGCCTCATGTGAGAAGTAACAGAGAAGAAAAAAATCCATCCATGTTGATGAGTTTATGCAAAAGTGCCTCACATCCTTTGCTTCTGTGAGAGTTTGTGTTTCCATTGGAAAATATTTAGAGCGTAAAAAATGAGCAACTCCAAACAACTTGTATGAGGCAAAATATTTTAAAACCCCTAAGTACCACATAGTCCTTTGAGATAGGAATTTACTCCGTAATAACTGTAATTCTTTTGAATGAGAGACAATGAGAACAACTATACAAAGCATGCATCTTGGACTGAGAGGCAGTAGATCTTTTCAGAACCCTGTGTTTTACCATTTCCTCTAGGCTGTGTTTTCCTTTGTCTGTTGATTCGTAGGAAAATCTTGGCTATATCTAGGACCCCCAAACTTGGTGTAGTTCCAGTCATAAATTTTTGCAGATGACTTATTCTTTGGGATTTGTGTTTTCACTGCTTTGCTGCCATGAGATACTGACACTGCACAGTTCTGCAAAACAGTTACGGTATAGATTTCCACAAGCAAATGCACAGCAAGGGATAGAAACAGAAGGGAGAAGGAGGTTAATGAATAAAATGATAAAACCTACAAAATCTGAAGAATTGCATAGCTCTTTCTCTCAGCTCTTGTTTTTGGGCATGCAATGCTTCTTCAGAGGATTTTATAAAGTGAAATGATGATAATTACAGGCAGATTTATTTTTAAAATTCTTGTTAGAATTTGATTAAATCACAGCACTTTTGTGTTAGTTTTTGGAAAGATGGTTGTTGGTTGTTTTTTGTTGCTGTTATTTTGCTTTATTTTTCTCTTTCCATTGTCAATAAGAATCATTTTTGCACATATGCACGTATACATTTGTGTCCTCTAGAAAGAGATCTGTGTTTCTTCTTGCCTTTTATCCGTAATTATGACATCTCAGAACACTTTAAATGGTCAAATATGCTGACTCCTACAGTATTTTAGGTCAGAAATTAGCTATGCAGTCATTTATTCCTACATTTATTCCTACCACTTATTCTGCTGAGAGCAAGGCTAATTTCGTGAACCATCTGACTTTACTCTGGTTTGCTCAGCCTAGTTTTGAATATTTTATGGGCTGAATATTCCACAGTCTCTGTTGTAACTTGTTTCCACACTTAATCTATTTCTGTGTATTTTTTTCCTCCATGTATCTAGCTAGTTTCCCTTCCTGTATCAAGTCACCATTGCGTACTTTGTTGCTATTGTGCTTCTCTGGAAAGAGCCTGAAAGTCTTGTAGCCGAGTTGGACTTGGGTATTCCATCAATACCAAAGAGAAGACAACGACAAATTTTTGTTGGGAGTTTTTTCTTAAGTCTTTTAATCCTTTTTTGAAAAAAAAATTTAATCCAGAACCCTAATTCCATATTAAGAAAATAAATAAATTGTGTCCTTTTAAAAGGTTTTGTGGAGAACATGTGTTAATAAGCCACAACTCTTTCTAAGGAAGTAAATGATGTGGCTTCACATACTGGCTGCTATATTTTTTGCCACAGTAGCCTTATTTTATACTAGAAGCAAGGTAATTCATGATTAAGAATGATTTAGAGGTGGAGACTACAATCAAAATATTTTAGGATGTCTACTGAATAAATAAAATGTGGCAAACTAAGAACTAAAGTAGGAAAAAAAAAAGTAATGAATGTGGAAGATAAGTATGTGTGTTTGGCATTATCAGTGATCTGACCGTGTAATCTCAATTCCCTGAAGTCAAACACATAAGAAATAGACAAAAATAGGTAAAAATAGATTTTTGGTTTTTTGCTGGCTTTGAGTCATAGGGATATATTTTACTTAGTCATAATTGCTAAGAATTTTCCACTGAGGGATAATGTAGCCATTAATACTCGATATCACCTGTTTTTATAAGCAAACTACTGGTCTGCATAAGGACCAAGGTCACTTCTTAAGGGGTGTCAGTTGATTCCTTCACTTGAATGCTACAGAGATGAAGATATGTCCTAGAGTTGGCACCCTTTTATTGTCCCTAGATCCTGCAAATAATAGTAAATCTCACCAATCTTCTTCTGTCAAATTTGGATGCATTAAACTAGGCTTGTAATTCAAAAGTCAAAATCTCTGTAACTGCAGGGAAGAATCAGCATCTTAAATGCCATAACCACAGTTGATAACATTGATTGATGATGAGATTGTCTTGGGATCCAGCTGTTCCTATTAAAAAAGACATTATTAAAGAAAATGGGCTGATAAAGTGCACACTAATTTCAGCTTCCCAGAAAGTAATTGTGTGCACTGTGGGGGAAATGCACTGCACTGCAATAGATCTGCAAAATCTCCACCTACATTCTGTGCTTCTGTGTCTAGCACTGTTCTGGTCTTTTGTGTAGAAGAAAATACCTCTATTATTATTATTATTTTTTTCTTGTTTCCCAGTGTTTTTTTCAGATGCAGACAACCTTATGCCATCACAAAAAGGAGGAAGGGGTGACTGCTGCACTACAGGACTTTCAGGAAGGGATTTCTGGGCAAATTGTGCCATGAGCAGAAAATACCTCTGCTGCATTGGCTGTGAAGTGGATTGCAAAACCTGCCTGGAGTTATGCAACTGTGAAACAAAGTTAGGGAACTGAACTTGTGTTTTGATCTCAGTTTATGAAAAAAAACCCTGAAATGTGAGAAGAACTTTAATATGATATAAATGGTTTTAATTTTTTAGTGAAGAAAGAAAATTCATGTGGGAAGATCCAAGTTCAAATTAATTGAAATCTGGTCATAAAAGAGTGATGGAGGACTTCTAGTCCAAAAGGGAGCTCATTACCTGCCTATTAATAGCAAGCTATTCACAGAGATAGTCCAAGTGAAATGTGTGGCAATTTCCACCATTTTGTTTTCATGTTCAGTTTGACAAGTCGGTGGAAATTACGCTTGCAGGTCTGATAGGATTCCTGTGGCTAACAAAAGCAGGAACAATTCAATATTATGAAGTATTTATAAGTCCCTAAGGCACATTTACAGATGTCCTTGGCAACATCAATTTCTAGCCTGTTAATAGCTTTAAAAGCTAAAAGCAGAACTGTAGACCTTTTCTAGGCACCAAAAAGCAGCAAATGCTGACAGACAAGTAGTGAGTAGGCAGGTCCCACTCTACCCACCTCTGATAACAATCAAGTCCCTTTATTGTGCATTAGCTTCAGGGAATGGATTAGCCCTTTCAGCTGCCCACTATAAAGCACTTTGCAGTAATCTCATTTTGAGATCTGAAAAGCATGAATCATCCAGGTCAAGTTTAAATTGTACTTTAAGGCCAGATTCTTATCTTGTTTGTGCCACAATGAATAGAGTACTATTGCGTATTAGAGCTCAAGTTGTTACACTGCCATGTAATGTCAGCATGCAGGTACACAAAATTGGGCCCTAAAACTGGAAAAATTGGCATACTAGTAAAAATTAGCTGAGAGAAGAAATAGGAATTGCTATTTATAACAGTAAAGACTACAACTACTTCTAACATTGAATGAGAAGCTTTCTTACAGTAAAGAAAAGGGAATGGTCCTATTTCAACTAAATACGTACGACACTTACAGGTGAATTTCCTACTTCTTCACTGAATTCACCAGGCCTTGCATTCAACTGTAAGCACATCGCAGACAGACTTTAGGATGCAAACATATACATTCTCACATCATGGAAATGCTCATGTGGCATGGGATGAAGCCTCTTATTTCTGGCCACTTTCTGCTAGTACATGAAAATGGTGGTACCAAAAAGGTGGAAGATCATGGACTGTGAGATGAATTTATCCAAGCTGAGTTTGGCTCTCTACTCAGAAGAAATAGAACTAAAATGATATTGGTTGTGGGTAACCATTCTCAGGGCTGTGTTAGCCTCATAACACGTGTTTTTGACATTAAGTCAGATGACTTCTGTGTAATTAAGCTGCAAGCTGCATCCTTGAAAGGATGACATACGTTTTTCAATTTTAAACGAATTACAGAGCACCAAAGTATGTTTCTTATGAATATCTTAGGGCTAAAGACATAAATATTTTAGGCTTACCGTCATTAATAGCAGAAAGCGGATATTCATACTTTTGCTTTGAGGCAACATATCCTGATATCTGTCTCTCTTCTCATTTTCACGTTTCTCTTTCAATTGCTCACATTTTTTTCATTTGTATGTTCCTGATGAGTAGAACAGATTTACTTCACCTGAGAGCAAGACAGGAGGTGTCCGGTAATAAAACAAGAATTTGATGAGGATCTGTGCACAGTTTTTCCTTTGCAAGCTCCTCACTGAACTTGTCCACCCTTTGGTGAACATTTCTTCTGGAAATAATATTCTTAAAAACTACTTGGATCTCAAGAGCTTCAAATGCAGAGGATTGCGTTTGTGGTCCAGAAGTTTGAAACAGAACAAGATACCACATTAGCCAGTGACCTGAAATAAAAGCAAATGGAGCTCAGAAGAGCTTGCAGAGGTCAGGCAGTCCATGATTTCCCTTACAGCAAGCTCATGTTCTACCCAGCAAATGTCAATCATCCTTGTTCTTAAGAACATCTCCTTAAAAACATCTTCAATCCTGCTACCTCATGAAGACAACTGCTCTAGTAAGTACTTGTCTGTACTGTCATTATGGTTAATTTTGATTTTTAACAGCCTTGAGAAAGTTGGATGGGTTGAATCTGCTATTTGATTATTCTGTTGCAGACAAAAAGATGGTTTTGATCCCAAATATTAGTTTTTGAAGGTTGATAGTATGGAGAAGAGAGAGCTCTTCATGTTTCAAGTGCATTCTCCAACTTTGGAAGCAAAATAGTCACCCAGTGATCCTGAACTCAAATTACTTTCAAGGCAAACTTATGGAAGCTGGAATTTCAGCAACCTCCTGTCAACCTCAGACTTCTAGGCATGTTAGACATCTGGTTGCACAGCAGGGAGCCTGTGAGCCCAGTGAAATGTATTTCTAAGCACTACTATGGGCAGTGTGGGTTGGTAGAAGTCAGAACAGAAACTTTTCCCTTGTAAGTTTTAATTAAATCCATGTGTCCTTGCTAAATATGCAAATTATTGAACTGATACATTCCTGCAGGGGGAAAAATAGTTCAATTGATGAGTGAGTGGTGAGGTACTGAATGAGATTGCCCAGAGAAGCTGTGGATGCCCCATTCCTAAAGGCGCTCAAAGCCAGCCTGGATGGGACCCTGGGCAGCCTGAACTGGTGGAGTGCATTCAGCCCATGGCAGGGGATTGGAATTAGATGATCTTTGAGGTTCCTTCCAACCCAAGTCCTTCTATCGATAACCATCACTTCAGAAACTCCAGCTTCCACCACGAGTTTATTAAATATGTTTGTCCTTTCCCTCCGATAATTGTGACAATGTTCTTCCATGGATTTGCTGGGTCATGGTAGAGATACAAGGTTCTTCTAGGTAATTCTACAAGCTTATTTTTGTTTGCGTTCTCTTGTATCAGGCGTCTGCATGGACAGATTCCAACTTAAGTCTGACAGGCTTCCAGGAAAAGGCCTTTCTACACCTGAATTTTGTGGGAAGTGATCTAATAAATAGAGGAAATATACAGCATTCAGTATATGTCTGCAGTTTTATGACATTATGCAATATAATCAGCTCTCATTATGGTTAATGCTGAACTGGAAAGGAAACAAACTGCTTGCATGTAAACATTCAGAGGAGAATTTCTTTGAGTGGCTTCAAGGCTCTTAGGTTCACTCTCCAAGAACTTCAAATAAATATTTAGGCCTTTTCAGTTTGTCTGTTTTGCAGACAGAACACCAATATTTACCATTCTGCACAATGTTTGATACTTCTGTTAATGTCTTGATATTACTTGGCAGAGTTTTTGCAAAAGCTGAAAAGAGACCTCATCTACAGCATGAGCTTTTACCCCTGGAAATAAACAGTGCTGCAAACAACACTGCTCCTCAGCTGCCATTCATGTCCAAGGTTATGACGAGTATTTGCAGAAAAGTGCATGCTGGATGCAAGAGCACTTTCTTTTCTGCTTACGCTTTTTTCCCTTTCATAATACTTGGAATTTAAATGCCTCAGACCAGATTTTTGTTTTACTGGAAACTGTTCCAGAAGCCTGTAACTTCTACAAAACCACAAGTGGCTTCTTTACAAAAGAGGGGAGGCAGAGCTATTCTTTATAGTATCTAGGTAAGAGGAAGTGCAAACAAATGCTGCTTAAAACGCTATTGCGAAACTTGAAATATATGCGAGGGCAGAACTCAGCAGAGTGCAGAAAGCTCAGGATGGGGACAGGGCTCCTTCGGATGTAATTGTTACAAGATGTTCCCTCTCCACAACTGTGGAAAGGGATGGAGATAGAGTGATAAGGCATGCTGTCCTTCATCCCTAATGCTAAAAAACATGTCATTAAACATAAATATACATAGCTCTTACAGCATTGGGAGTCTGTTTCCAATGGCAATAATTTATTTAAGTTTCCTTTTAAAAGTTCAGCACCTTTCTGGAACTCAGTGAGGGTCTTCACTGCAGTGTTTCACACGGCATCAGCAAGGACTTAGACTCATAGAATCATAGAATCTTTAGAGTTGAAAGGGAACTTTAAATGCCATCCAGTCCAACTCCTCTGCAGTGAACAGGGACTTGCACATCTAGATCCGGTTGCCCAGGGCCTGATCCAGCCTGCCTTGACAGTCTCCAGGGACCGGAGGCAAGCAAAATTACTTGTAGGATTCAAGCCCTGAGCTGAATTGCTGGCATGTGGGTGTCTCCATTTGAACCAAGTTTAAAAGCTGGGTGGGCTGTGCAGCTGACTGGATGTAGGTTGAAGGAAAGCATTCATCCTGGAGTTTCTCTACCAGAAAAAGGCAGATTGCATCATCTCACACGTTAGTTGAATTCTCATTATGTATCTCCTCATTTTCCTTTTTCTCCCTTGTTTTCTTTATCATAAAATTGTTTGAGTTGGAGAGATACCTTTGAAGTCAAGTAGTCCAGCTCCTTGCAATGAACAGGGACACCTATAGTTATATTATGGGCTCAGAGCCTCGTCCTGCCTGACCTTGAGCATCTCCAAGGATGGCACATCCACCACGCCTCTGGGCAACTTTGTTTTCCTTTTCAGTTTTCATTTGATATAACTTAATTAGCAAGTAATTGAAATGGATTGGAAGCCTGTGAAGACAACTACCCCACCAGCTGACAATACATAGCTCTACAAGTTTAAAGATGATATGACCTTTTCTATTTGCAATCTGTGGGCTACACTACGCACATCATTTACAAACCCAGCACTCCACATTCATTTAAAACTTATTCTTTCTACCAGCCTGTTTCCTTACTGGCACCTGTGTGCATGTAGGCTGTCATACTGCAACACCTTCTGATACAGTCCCCAATGAGGAACAGTGCAATACTGACAGGTTAAGCACTTGCACTGGGGAGAATGGATCCACTTGGGACCTAAAATTAGACATACATTAAGTATTATTACTTGCTTTGCTTACCAGAAACGCAGAAGTACTATGGAATCCTGGAATATACACCCTCAAGACAAAGTGCTCTTAAAGTAATTGCAGCAGCAATTTATGTATCCTGAGATTGTTATGCCTCTTCTCAGCATTCTTTAAGCTTTTTTTTTTTTTTTCTTTTAGCTGCTTCTGACAAGCCATGTTTCCTTGGGCTCTGATTGTATTCGTTGCTCTCATATTGATGTGCTGATTGCTAATTTTCCCTTCTAATTGTGGTATCCCAGACTGAAAGCAAGATTCCCACGGAGGCCTTGCCAGATTTTGAAGGAGGGAAATGATTACTTCACATTGTGCATAAAACTCAACTGCTTCTCCATGCCAAATAACCTCTGGATGTCATCTAATACAATTCTTGTGCACAAAGCCAAGTTGAAATTACCTAGGCATTTTCATATTGTCATATAATGATGGCATGATTTGGAATGGAAGAGATCTTAAATATTATCTAGTTCCAAACCCCCAGCAATGGGCAAGGACGTTTCTCATCAGATCAGGTGGCCCAGCGTCCCATCCAACCTGGTCTTGAGCAATTTCAAGGAATGGGGAATCCTGTGGTTTTTACTGCTTGTTACTGCTGGTTTTGCCCATTATGTGTTGTTACTTAAAGTCCTCAAAAATGAGTTGGAAACATACCTCTTGGAAAGTTTGTGACCATAAAACTCAAGACTTTTTTTTACTAAGGTATCTTAAAACCAAGGAAAACATTCCAACATAGTTCTACTTCTTTGTTTGTTTGTTTGTTTGTTACAGAGTAGGCTTTAGAAGCTTAGTTTCAATCTGTTTTAGAAAGAAATCAAAGTAATTTCTAACAATTAGATCTTAAATAAAGTTCTCCAGGCATTAAGTTCATTTGTGAATCATGTTACCCCTTGCACTGACTTTTTCCCAGGAAAGAAAAAAAGTTGACATGCAGTCTGAACTGCACTGGATACCTTTTGGAAATGGAGTAACTCTTACCTAATTGTGTGTGTGCACACATACAAGAGAAGAGCTAGCAAACTGTGCTGCTAGCATGGGAGCTGAAGTAAGTACTGTGAATAAAAAACTCAGACCTAGATTTTAAAGGCATTTAGATATCCAGTGCTGTTCTCTATTTGATTGTGATTTGTAAACTCCAAAGGATGTGCCTGTGTTAAGCAATTGTATACCCAAGAGAGTTTAAAGTAAACTAGCACACTAAGATAGAAGTTATTTGAGTCCAGGTAGAAGAAGAGCAGTGTTAGAATTGTATCTTTCTACATCATAGAATCATGAAGTTTGGAAAAGACCTCTAAGATCGTCCAGTCCAAACATCTTGTCACCATCATGCCTGCTAAACCATGTGCCTCAAGCCATGCTAACAGTGCATATTGCATTGCACTAATTATTCCTCCTTTTTGACTGAAGAATTGCCTTAGAACAGAGATTTGCTGACAGGATAGTGTGTGTTGGTGCTGGGGATGGATGAGTGCTGGCTGAGTACTTTGCTTTGTAGCACTGCGTGGTGCAAGCTCATTGGAACTCAACTGATGATTGTAGATAGCAAGAGCTGGAGACTTGCAGCTTAGCTCTTGGAAAATGTTCATTGTTGCTTTCTGTGAGACTTGTAGCTAAAAGCTTCTTTAAAATATGCTGAATTAGGACTCCATAAAACTCTGAAATATTGAGTGTTTGTAAATACATATAAGAGCGCTGCCTGTTCAGGAGATGGTGCGTGTTAGTGCACTTCAAGTATCTCTTCAGTGTAGTTGTGTTCAGAGCTATATTTCCTTGTCTCAAAATACACCAAGGTTTTTCCATTCAAAACAAATAACTTTCTGTTATATAGACATTCAAAGTAATTTGCCTGTAAAACTGTACAGCAAATACAATACATACATTTGTCTTGTATTTAGATTCAGATGAACAGAGATATTTTCTCTTCACAGCTAAGAGAAAATATGATGTATAAAGGAAAATGACAGAAAATGAATGTCACAGTATTACAGTGCGCTGAATTTATTCAGTTCGATTTTCTAAGAGAAAATATTGAGACATCAGTATCCAACTCCATGCTTTGGAATGTCTTCTAGTCATGTATAGAATCTTTCTTTTTTTTCTATATAAGAGAGAAAAATTCAACTCCATTCAGATCTTAATAGTTATAGAGCTACTTTTTCTTTTTTTTCTTTTTTCCTTTCCCTTCTTCCTCTCTTTTCTTCCCCCTTTGTCTTCCTTCACTTCTCCATCCTTTCTCCTCTCTTTCTCTTCTCTACTGATTCTTTTATTATGTTTTTTTTCTGAAATAGACTATGTTTTTGCCAGTAAAGCATGGAATAAAAGAAAGTAAAAACATAGAAATAGTCATTTTCAGACGATTATATATGTCAGAGACCAGCAGCGACGAATTCCACAAGAAAAAAACCCACTGAGGCAGGAGAATGAGTGAGTGGCTTACAAACATCCTGAAAATGCAGTGGGGACACTTTACCTACTAAATACATGTATAAAATATTGCATAGACTTAAGCAAATAAAAGGTTATGTTTTTCTCCTATATTCCATGCAGTTTCTCCCTTAGTTATTGCCTGTTTCCTAACAGTGAAAACTGTAAATTTTTACACCATGAGGCTTCAATTCTTCCAATTTTAAATGTTATTGAAAGTATCAAAGAGAATATAAAAATAAAACATCTTAAAGCACAACCCCCGAAACATTTCATTAGTGTAGAAGCAAGCTCAATTTTGTATATCTGAAACTGATTGTTCATGGAAAAACATAGGTTCATGATTGTGCAGTGTCCTGGAATGGGTCTTCAATACAACTGTGTGTGCATTTGAAGTCCTCCATTTTACTCAAAACTCTGCAAATTGCATCAATTGATTGCAGATCATTCTCACTCTTTTTCAATAATACAGTCTATTTTTGGAAGAGTAATTTTTCCAAAGCTTCAGGAACTGTGTTAGGGTGTACTGCTCTCCTACAACATGCAGTTGGAGAAATTAAGGTTGAATCTTTCCCTCAAAATCTTATAAACCATTGTGTCTATTACAAAGGTAGTACTGGCTTTGTTTAGCTCCACTATGAGGACACTGTGCGGATGAGGAATGAGGAACTTACGCAGCTAAAGGAGCCTTTTAAAACATAAACCTCAGTTCTTCCAATTCAAAATATGAGCAACACTACTGATACACAAGAGTGCTGCTCATGTTGTACAGTAGGAGAATAAAATGATATGATTAAAATGAAAGACTAGCTTTTATTTTCTGTTAGTAACATAGTGATCTAGTTGGTTCCTATGAGTGGGAGTACAATGATGGAAATATTTCAACTGTTCAACTAACTATTCAATCTAAGTTTGATATATAGTATTGATTTGATTTTGTGTTTCAGCTTTGTACTTTACGAAGCCATGCCTCAGGCAGTGAAGTTCTGGAGGAAGATGAATCTGTCTTTCTGATTGCTGATAGAAAAAACTGTCATCTTTCCATTTCCTATGTGCCCTCAACTGGGAGGTGTTTTTTGCACCTTACCCAAATAACAAGATTTTATTTTTTCAAATTTTTGCCTTGCAGAAAGACAAAGGTATGTAGCATTTGCACAAAGATTTCCAACATTTTCTTTAGGAAAAGCTCCTGCCTCTTTTCAGAAGTCATATTCAAAATACCAAAGATTATTCTTTATTTTTGCACAGTATTTCCCATTGTCCATGTAGTTTGATAGATTGCATGTCTTACTATTCAGGGAATATACTCAGCCTCATTCCAAGAATATGAGCAGCTTGTGTTTTTTTTATCCTCTCAGAAGCGCTACACTTTTCATGATAGCTTGGATTGAGGATTAGTCCTGCAGTAATTTCTCCAGTTAAGATTTTTCCTTAGTTTCAAGTCTGTTGTTGGATTGATAAGATATATTTTTAAATTACCTTTGGATGAAACTTACCTTTGAATGTCCTGTCTATGGTCAGCTATGATTGCTGGCAGTAGTGACAGTGCTGTTAGATACTGCAAGCATTGCGGTCACCATCTCTCTTGTGTAATTTCTCTAGTTTTGCTGTGGAGAGAGTCTGACCTCTGGTTCACTGTACTACACAATAGCATTTGGAAAAAAAGAGGGACAGACAAAAAAAACCACAGCATTTTTGTAGTTGTACGTAGTGGGTGCAAAAATTTTTATTAACAAAAAACAATGCTACACTGAAGTTTCTTTGTGAGTGCATTTCAAGAAAGTAGGTTGATAAATAATATGAAATGTGTTGTTTGTCTTCCAAAACACAAAAATGCCCCACAGCAGGGCACTGGATCTTAATGATGTTTGAGATTCCTTCCAACTTAAGGCAATCTATGATTTATATAGAGAAATTGATGCAGATCATTACGAGTGAGATGTTGATAGATGTTCCAGTCACATACACCTACTGGGCACGTAAGGTGTCAGTCCACAACACTGCTGAGGTTCAATGACAAGTTCTGTCATCCACACTCCATCTGCATAAGCTGTTATATAGTAGCAGCTGTTGCATTTTAATTAATGAATTTTGTCTTTATCAGAAGCTATCAAATTTAATTGAGTCCTATCATCAGAACATCAAGCTTCTACTTAACAATGTGTAACACTAACTTGGACATAAATATCACAGAATCATAGACTTGTTTGAGTTGGAAGGGACCCTTGAAGTTTGTCTAGTCCTACTCCAGAACCTATACCAGAACAAGATAAACATAGTAGAAATAAGCTCAGGTATTACTGAATCAAAGAGCTTTTTTTTTTTTCAGAGATGTCTTCAAATTCATAAATACCAGGCAAGTGCCTCACTCCTGATGTAGTTTACATTCTCAGCAATGAGGGTTCTACGCACATTTGCTTTTTACATTAGCTTTTTACATAAAAGGCTGCCTCCAATTCAAAGTCTTGCCCTTATCTTCAGAGACACCAAGCAGGATTCATTGGACCAGATGTAGACTCCTACATCTGAGTGAATCATCACAGGCTCACTGTACTGTCAGCAAAGAGAAATAGGTGCTTGATGGCAAAAATTTTCTCATTCTGAGGTCAATTCCTAAAACAGTGTAGACAAATCTTACCCAGAAGTACTTCTTTCCTTCTCTGGACTATATTTGGGTAAGATGTATGCCACCCACATGCTGAACTCTTGGCAGCAACGGCAAGAAGTAGTTTGCTGACTCTAAATGCCAGCTGGATTATTATAGAAGACACTCAATTGCAAATATTTCTCCTGCTGAGATTGACGGAGAGAACAGACAAGTGACAAACACATTATAAGACCTAATAAATGTTGAAGGAGGTGTTTGTGAAGGGGAGAACTGTATGTGAACATACACAGGACACAGCAGGGGATAGAATTTGGTAAACTGCCATATAGCTCTTATTTTATCTGGATATAAATTCTGTTCAATGTAAGGATAATATTTTGTAAGTCAGTGACATCAGCATCCTACTCTCCTGGGAACAATTAGCATATTTCATATTAAATCAGTGCATGTGTTGTTCCTGCTTATCTCTGAGTTCTCCATGTGAGCTGAAGGTAAGTCTCTGGGACACTCAAACTGCTTTCTGCAGTGAAAAGTCCTGCTACAGTTTGAGCATTTTCAAATGAAGATTGGTTTTATAATTTGGTTGAAGTCTAGCAGAGTTTTCTGACTTCTGTTACAATTAAAATGTGCTTACTGATTTTTTATTTTTTATTTTTTTTTTCTGTGCAGCCTACTATTACTTGTCTAGGTCCCCTCAAGGTAAAACTGAAAACTAATGCAGAGGGAATTTCTTTCCTTAACTACAAAACTTCTGGCTACAAAATAGGATTTTACTATTCTTTTTACATAAGCAAGGGCCCTTCGCAGCTGTTTATGAAAACACGTCTGTCATTCTAATAACTGAGCAGAAACCAGCCTTCATTCAATAGCTAAGAAATAATGTACGTAAGTTGTTCTGAAAGTATTTCCTATTTTTTTCCACAGAAACCACAACAGATACAAAGAAAGAAAAATAACACTATTTGATGGGTATATTTTAGAATTGTAGAATCACGGATTTACAGATTGGTTTGAATTGGAAAGATCGCCCAGCTCACACTTCCTTTTCATGGGAAGGAACGTTTCCTACTAGATCAGCTTGTTCAAAGCCCCATCCAACCCGGCCTTGAACACTTCCAAGGATACTAGTTAAAGGTTGAAATATCAAAAAACTAAACACAACCTTCATAAAATATTAATTCTACTTGAAAGGTAGGGAATTAATCTTGGAGATGAGCTTAGGGTAGATTTGCAGGAGTGTAGATATGTATGCTAGGGTGGTTTTTATGTCCTAACTTAAGAGAAATCTCTATGAATTATTTTAGAGAAACATATAATACAAAATACATACATTTTTTCAGATATACAGATAACACCTTTTCTAATTAATCTCTGCTGTGCAATACCCATGCTATAGCCTATAACTGACTCTCAGATAAGTTTGAAAAAGCCTATGTATTTAGTAAAATATAGAATATATGATGCCCTGAGAGCTGAACCTGGGATAGAACTTGTAATTTCTGGCTGTGGTAAAGGTGTTGGATCTCAAATCTCAGACCAGGCATACATCTCAGTCTTGCATTGATTAAACCCTTAAGCTAGAGGTATTTTTAACTCCTGCTTTTATAAAATTTCCACTGTGGTTTGACTGGCTGTACTGGCAGGAAAAGATGGAGAGTGATGTGTCAGGCTAAATATCTGTTAGCAGATATTCCCATGGAGCTTCAGAAATAGCTAGTGAGCATGTCTGTTAATTGCTGTATTTAATCTCTGCATGGTTTCTGGTTCTTCTGCTGAGCTGCTCTGCTAATTCTTCAATGGGCTTATGTCCATGGAGACTTGAATCCAAACCTCCTCATCCATCTCCTATCTCCTCAATGGCAAACACAAAAAATGCAGTATCATGCTTATAGGTTTTAAACACTGGATTTGATGGAGAAGTGTCAGGCATTCAAAGCCTACTAGCAGTAGTTCAGCTCACATGCTTGTTGGTAGAGGGTGGTAAATTTTAATTTAAAATAAAATTAATACAATTATGATTTAAGCAGAACTAGAGCTATGATATTCAGAGTATCTCACTCAGCTGCTGTCAACACCATCTGGTTGTAATGCTCTCCAGAAACCCCTGATTCTTCTTCCATGTTCGTGTACAACAATCCTTGATATGGGTGTCCGTATAATACAGGGTGGCGCACAGAGAACCTCAAACAGCACGCGGGCACACATCGATGCTTAAAGAGCTTCAGCCACTGAATAATACTTTACCTGAGGTGATGACACTTCCTAAGAAGCAGACTTGACTTGTGTTGCCCTTCGGAGGGCCACGAAGATGGTGAAGGACCTGGAGCATCTCTCCTATGAGGAAAGGCTGAGTGAACCGGGTCTGTTCAGCCTCGAGAAAAGAAGACTGAGAGGGGACCTGATCCAGGTCTATAAATATCTAAGGTGTGGGGGGCAGAATGGCGAGGACAAACTCTTTTCAGTGTTGAGTGGAGACAGGACAAGGGGAAATGGCTGGAAACTGCAGCATAGGAAGTTCCACACAAACATGCGCAAGAACTTCTTTACAGTGAGGGAGACGGAGCACTGGAACAGGCTGCCCAGGGAGGTGGTGGAGTCTCCTTCTCTGGAGATGTTCAAGACCTGCCTGGATGCCGACCTGTGCGACCTGCTGTAGGGAACCTGCTTTGGCAGGGGGGTTGGACTCGATGATCTCTGGAGGTCCCTTCCAATCCCTACAATTCTGTGATTCTGTGATTCTGTGAATTGTTTTAAGTTAATACAGCTATGATGCTATCTCTATCTTAACTAGCCTATTCTAAGCCAAATAGAAACTGCCCAACCAAGCACTGTGACCTGTAATCATACTCTGGGATTCCTCACTTGTTCTCAGAAGAACCCAATCAACCTTGTCTAGGATGTGGAATCCAGTTGCAACTGTTCTGCAGCATTTAGTTGAGCCTAAAATCTAATCGGAGAGAATTTTCTCATCTGGTACAAAGGGGCATTCTCTACTGCCTTCTGTAATGTCAGCTTTCAGTAATAAAGACAGGTAAACTAATCCTGTATTTCCAGCCAATTTACTCTGAAAATAAACCAGGTCTCACTGGAACAAAAGATGCTCCTAGAAAAGTCTGTAATTAGACAACTTCAACTTCTCTGCACAAATACCTCATTAAAGTTCCGCTATGGTCAAATCTTCTGATGCATAGGACAGACATAAACCTCATATCTGAAAGCTGTATTTAATATGATTCATTCTCTGAAACAAATACGGCAGAATATTTATCTCCTTAATCCAAGAACATAGCTGGTTTTCTTCATTGATAACCTAATCAAATGTCTACTTTAGTAGACAGCATATTTTCCAATAATTAAGATGGATCCAATCATTTTGATAAGGCCCTAACCAAGGCTCGTGTAGCGCCTTCAGAATAAATTCCTCATATCTCATCTTGCATTCAGCTCAAACAGTGGTGTAGCCTGTAGCTGTGCCCTGTTACTCACTCTGCTAGATTTCTGCTCAGAGTTTGTGTCAACCAACTGATTTTGAGTCTGATACTTTCAGAAAGCGAGATGAGAATGAATATCTGATTTAAGATGAAGTGGGAGTGGGAAGAAGAGCACACAGAGTAATTTTGTTCATTTTCCTCAATTACTGAATACTGTCCACCTTTTTTTGATACAGCTGTCTACATGTGAAACTCAAATTCTGTTGTGAAATATACATTACAGTTTGGCACAAGGCATTTTACTTGCACTAGAATCTTAATATTCAACACCAGTTCCTGATTTTACACTTATTCCCCTCCCCACAAAAACCCAGTCAGTGCTTTCCGTTGGGCACAAGGGCACAAGGTAGACCTGGTTAACTTATCTGCTGCTGCGTAATTCACTGTCAGATTAAAAAATCAATTCTCCCTTTTTAAGAGTGATTGTGTCAACTCCTTCCAGCAATGAAACTAGGCTATGTCTTTGTGCTGGCAAAGGCAAGCAGAACAGCAATCTTTCTCCTTGCACTTTGGCAGAATAAACAGCAATTTTTGAGCAGGTTTGCTTTTCAAGAAAGAAGTCCTTGGAGGCTAATGACATGTAGTTGAGTAGGACCTAATTTTTTCATATTATGTCTTTTCCTAACTGATGTAACACCTCTGTGGAAAGAAGATGGACCTCATTAAAGTATACTGGGGAAGATGAAAGGGAAAGTTGGAGACTGAAGGTAAAAATCAGAAGGCTTTTTAAGATATCCATAGAGAAAACATTATTTTGATGTCAACTAATACAACTGAAGGAAGTTCAGAGAACAGAAATTAATCTGCAGCTCAAAAGGAGAAATAGGAAAAGAGACAGGTTTGTGAGGCTGTGTTTTGCCTATGAAACAATTCCACACTTTATTTTTATACAGTTATTTCTACATGGTTTGTAGACGCTTTCTTCTGCAGATTTACCAGAGAGTTCTGATGTTCAAGACTTGTTTGAAGCTACCTGCACTGCATTTTCTGTTGCAGATCCTGAGGACTGACAGATGCACTGATCCATCTTGGTGCAGTGCCAACAGTGGCAGCAGGTAGTGAACTACATTATGTGTCATCAGCCCATATGGCATGATCAGACATTAATTATTTCTCAAGAGTCAGTCCTCCTGAGCCTACCCATTTGCTGCTTTCATTGACTACTGCCCCCTCTCATTAATCAATATTCATTTCTGCAAACCTCTGGTGCAGTTGGTTAGCAGATCCAGAGCAAGTAAAACTAGAAATACAGTTTTTGTAGCACTGAGATTCAAAATTTAAAGGCCTGCAAAGCAAGGGTGTCTTCCTAACTCTTACAGGCAGTGCACTGGATAACAGGCTTAGAAAATGATTGTATGGCATAGATGTGCTGAAACTTGAGTATAAGAGAGAGGAGCTCCCAGGCACGTTTTGTCTGTTCATCCTGAATGATGCCAGATGGCACAGATTGAGTTTGTCATAATCTTAATCTGAGGTATGAACTCTAGCAGGAT
>NW_024884475.1:9314422-9350166 GCF_019232065.1 Centrocercus urophasianus | reverse complement strand
GGGAGAAGGGGGTGAGGGGCAGTAACCGGTCATTTCTCTCTCATCAGGCAACAGAAATTAGCTCTGTGAAAAGCTTTCAATTAGATTTATCAATTCCTTTTCCCTGCTTATTTTTTCTGCTTTAATTGTATCCAACTAAAATAAAATTTCCATTCTCCTTCTTAAACTGAAAAGGACAGAATCACAGAATCACAGAATCACCCGGGTTGGAAGGGACCTCAAGGATCATGTAGTTCCAACCCCCCTGCCTAGCAGGGCCACCAAACACACACATTCAGATCAGGTTGCCCAGGACCCCGTCCAACCTGGCCTTAAACACATCCAAGGACGGGGCATCCACAACCTCCCTGGGCAGCCCGTTCCAGGGCCTAACCACTCTCCTTGTATAGAACTTCCCCCTAACATCCAACCTAAATCTTCCCTCCTTCAACTTCGATCCATTTCCCCTAGTCCTGCTGTTGTCAGCCCTTTTGAAGAGTTTACTCCCCTCCTGGGTGTAGGTTCCCTTCAGGTATTGATAGGCTGCAATGAGGTCACCCCGCAGCCTTCTCTTCTCCAGGCTGAACAAGCCCAACTCCCTCAGCCTGTCCTCATAGGGGAGGTGCTCCAGCCCCCTGATCATCTTAGTCGCCCTCCTCAGGACCCTTTCCAAAATCTCTATGTCTTTCTTGTACTGAGGGCTCCACACCTGGACACAGTACTCCAGATAGGGCCTCACAAGAGCCGAGTAGAGAGGGACGATCACCTCCCTGTCCCTGCTGACCACCCCTCTCCTGATGGAGCCCAGGATCCCATTTGCCTTTCGAGCTGCCAGAGCGCACTGCTGGCTCATGTTCAGTCTCTCGTCCATCAGGACCCCCAGGTCCTTCTCTGCCGAGCTGCTCTCAAGGACCACTCCTCCCAGCCTGTACGGGTGCCTGGGGTTCTTCCGGCCCAAATGCAAAACCTTGCACTTTGCCGTGTTGAACCTCATTAGGTTCACCCGAGCCCAGCCCTCCAGCCTGTCGAGGTCCCTCTGAATGGCATCCCTTCCTTCCACCGCATCAACCGCACCACTCAGCTTGGTGTCGTCAGCAAACTTGCTGAGGGTGCACTCAATTCCCTCATCGATGTCATTAATAAAGATGTTAAAGAGCACCGGTCCCAAGACAGACCCTTGGGGGACACCACTTGTTACCGGCCTCCACCTGGACATAGAGCCATTGACCACCACCCTCTGTCTGCGGCCTTTCAACCAGTTTCTTACCCATCGGGTCGTCCACCCATCAAATCCACTTCCCTCCAATTTGGAGATGAGGATGTGGTGGGGGACCATGTCAAAGGCCTTGCTCAGGTCCAGGTAAATGACATCAGTCGCCTTCCCTTCGTCCACCAATGCCGTCACTCCATCATAGAAGGCCACAAGATTAGTTAGGCATGACCTTCCTTTGGTGAAGCCGTGCTGGCTGTCTCGGATCACATGCTCATTCTTTATGTGATCGAGCATGTTGTCCAGGAGGATCCGTTCCATGATCTTCCCAGGCACGGAGGTGAGACTCACCGGCCTGTAGTTCCCCGGGTCCTCCCTGCTCCCCTTCTTGTATATGGGAGTGACGTGACCCTTCCTCCAATCATCCGGGACCTCACCTGACAGCCACGACTTCTCAAATATGATGGAGAGCGGCTCGGCAACCACCTCAGCCAGCTCCTTCAGGACCCTGGGATGCACGCCATCCGGCCCCATAGACTTGAATTCATTCAGTCTAAGGAGGCACTCTCGGACTTGCTCTGCCCTTACAGTGGGGAGGGATTTACCTCCTTGGTCCCCACATAGAGGTTTGGGGATGCAGGGTTCAGGGACGTGAAAAAGACTAGAATCCTGGCCACCAGTGAAGACCGAAGTGAAGAACTCATTCAGCACCTCAGCTTTCTCTTCATCTGTTGAAGCCAGTTCTCCTTTTAAATTTACCAAAGTAGGTACGCCCGTTTTGGCCTGTCTCTTCTGGCCAATGTACCTGTAGAAGGTTTTCTTATTGTTTTTCACGTCCCTTGCCAAGTTCAGTTCTGCCTGCGCCTTGGCTTCCCTGATCCCACGTCTGCAAGTCCGGACGGCATTCCTGTATTCTTCCCAGGTGACACAGCCTTGTTTCCAGAGCTTGTACACCCCTTTCTTCGCCCTCAGTTCTCTCAGCAGGTCCTTGCTGAGCCATGCCGGTTTCCTACCTCGCCTGCCCACTTTCTTATTCAGAGGAATGGAGACCTCTTGTGCTTCCAGGAGGGCATCTTTGAAGAGCCGCCAGCTCTCCTCAACAGACTGGACCTACCAGAAGTCTTCCACTATATCCTCATATTTTTCTTTATGCTCAATGATTGTTTAAAAACATGCTCATATCCCCAGGGGAATTTCACTCAATCAGCTGAATCTTTTTCCTTTTGCATCACTCTTTTGGCCTAGCATGTCCTGACTTTTCCAAATCCCTTGCAAGCTTTCTCTGCATCTCAAATTTTGCTATATATTTCCAGGAAAGCCATTCTTAGGTTTGCAAATGTTTCTCCTGACTGATAGACATTTGGTTTTGTTTTTACCTGAACTAGACTATTGTCATATGGAGGAAGGAACTTTCACAGAATCAAATTCAGTGGATTGGAAGGGATATTTAAAATATGTCTAGTCCAACTCCCTACAGCGAACAGGGACACTACAGCTAGATCAGGTTTCTCAAAGCCTGGTGCAGCCTGACCTTGAATGTCTTCAAGGAAAAGGCATCCACCACCTCTATGGGCAACCATGTGATATGCCAGTGATTCACTAGTCTTAAGCTTTGTCAAGCCTTGGACGTGTAATTTATATATGAAGTAAATAAACAGATATGATGACAAGCAAAGGAAAAATGTATTTTTTAAATTATTGGAATTCCTCTTGGTTCTTTAAGAAGTACTTTCTGCTCAGAGTTTGAGTCTTTTTGCCTAAAATGGGTTTCGAGGGCACCTGAGATGCCTTAGGCTATCCCACCTAGCCTCCAGCTCTGACCTAGGGATGTTGCAGGAAGTTAAGGGACTACTCCTGTACTTCTCAAAGACATAGCAAAGACTCCCTGGAAGCAGAGTTTATAAAACAAAAAAGCTATAGAGAAGATGATGGAAGAGAACGCGTAGAAGTGAAGCAAAGGAGGAAGAAAACTCACCAGAGAGGTTGTACAGCTGTTCAGTAGGGAAGAGAGCATTGCCTGGTGGAAGGAAGCATCTATTACATGGAAAATAACCAATTGTCAAGTTAGATAATTGCTCTGATGTTTTGCCAAATGAGTGGGTGTTCACTGCGGACTAAGGAGAGTATAAGAAATTTTGCAGGTGGTCCTAGGAAATAGAAGAGAACCAAGACAGCGGTCAGGAAACCGGATGAGCAGGTTTGGGAATTTATTGTGGTCGGTGTAAACATACAGAAAGCTAAACATGAACTGGAGCGTGGTCTGACTTCTTAAGTTCCACATGTAACTGTGGTGACATGCAACCAATGAAGCAAGGCATTGAGAGACACTCTTTTATGGGAAGAACTACTTGAGTGCTTTTTTTGCAAAGACGTGTGACCAGAACTAAGTGCTGGCTTAGATTGGATTGGAAAATTTCCAGTCCAATGTTCATTTGTTTTATCTGTAATTAACCTCACTTGAAAATCTCAGAACCTTGATTCTGCCTTAAGTTTTCTGAGCTCTGGTTTCAGCTGCCAGACATGGAATTATCCTGTGCTTTTAGCTGGTTTCATACAGGTCTTTCTGTTTTCATTGGAACAGGCTGCCCAGGGAGGTTGTGGAGTCACCATCCCTGGAGATGTTCAAGAAATGTGTAGATGTGGCACTGAGGGATGTGGTTAATGGGCATGGTGGGAATGGATTGATGGTTGGGCTAGATGATCTTAGAGATCTTTTCCAGTCTTAATGATTCTGTGATTGTATGACTGCATGATTTGTTTAGGAGTTTTTTGTTTGTAGTTCAAATCAGACTCATGCACAAGATTTAAGCAAATATTTCCTCCCTTGGTTCATTTCCCATGTGTTTTAGTGGCACTTGGATTTACCCCAGAAAAGTTATTTTGTTCTCTCACAAGAGTAAAAGGCTTTTATTTTTCTCAAATGTGAACAGTTCTTCAGTATAAAGTGGGGAAACAGAGACTGATTATGTCTTTGTAACATATACCACAAGAGAGTATGTTCTGTAAAAGCTGCTGCTAAGGTTAGTCTCATCATACTTTCACTCTCCTGCCCCCAAATCCACCCCTGATATCTTCTGTATCACATAAATTCAAATAAGAGTTTGCATCTCATCATGCGTTATGGTTCATGAACAAAATATACACCATAACATGAAAATAGAAGCATAAATTTGTGATTTCATTTGGATTGTTTTAGTGCTTGAGGACAAAAGCTTGGTGAGTTGAATGTATTTACTTGCTGAAAGCCGTGTGCTGAAAGTGATTTGGTGTTGAACTGTAATTCCAGGTTATTACTGCAAGTTCTGCAATGGAAGGAAGTGGGGATTGACTACTTGTTTTTCAGCTGGTCTAGACTAAATGAGAATGACATGCACCGAGAACAGAAGATATTTCCAAAATCAGGCACTGTCTTGAGGGGAAGCAGAAATAATTGATGTCTAAAAGTAAACGACTCATTAGGGTGGACATGTGTGTGAGAGAACCTGTGGATGATCAACAAAATTTACTTAAGTCAGAATTTTTTTTCTCATTCCCAGTTTATAAAAATATCAGCCACAAACAAAATAGAGCTACACTGAGGCCAATGCCACAGGCCACCCCAAAGGGAGATAATTTTGTACCAAGTACTTCTCGGGGAAGTAGATCACAGCAAGCTCCAGAGTTATTTCTGTCATTCCTCTGCTTGTCTTTCCACTGAGACAAGACTACTCACTGAGATGGAGGAAGAAATATAATCTTGTTTTGCCAACCAATGTTGTTTTGTTAATAATAAACTTGTTTGTGTCTCTGACTTGCTTTAAAACTGCCTCGGTTTTCTTCCATGTCCTTTTGAAAGGTTCACATCTCTCAGCTGCCTGAAGGCAAGCAGCATTGAGTGAGTGGTATGGTTGCCATGCCATTTCAGAGCAAAGCATGAAGTCAAGATATTTAAAGTAAAGAGATGGAAAATAAGTAGATATGCTTACATAAATTTACAGATGCTTTTACTTAATGCTGTGAGGAGTCATAATGGGCTGGGAATCAAGTCTGGGACCACAGACACCAGCACAAACACCAGCAACCCAACCCCAGGAGAGAATGGATATTGTCTGGACCTTTAAAGTAGCTTTCCAAATGATGTTAGGCAGACTGTCATGCTGATGTCAAGCCACTGTAACTTGTAAGCTTTATTATTGCTTTAAGTCAAAGAAACAAGGAATTTGTGCAAGAGATTCGTGCAGCTCTCACACACACCTTGATACAGTAGTGTCTTGACATGTAAGCCACAGAACTTGGTGCTTGCTCCCAAATAAATCCAGTCTTGCTCTGTCCTGGGTGTTCCCACAAATGTTTTTTTTCCTATAGCCTCCCAAATAGCGAAAATTTATAATTAATGCATCTTTTTTTTCTATTTTTCTTTTTTCTTTCTTTTTTTTTTCCAGCTCTGTTGTTGTAGAAGAAAGAAGAGGGCATAGGGAGAGGACTGCATCTGGATTATCTGTTTTGCATCCCAGATGTGATAGAACAAGAGGTAATGGCCTTTAGTTGTACCAGGGGAAGTTCAGCTTGGATATTAGTAAAAATTTCTTCTCAGAAAGAGAGGTAATGCATTGGAACCAGCTGCTCAGGGAGGTGGTGGAGTCACCGTCCCTGAAGGTGTTCAAAAAAAGGGTAGGTGTGGCACTGAGGGACATGATTAGTGGTCATGGAGAGGATGGTTTGGCAGTTAGACTAGCTGATATTAGAGGTCTTTTCCAGCCTTTATGGTTGTATGATTCTTACTTGCATGCTCATGGCAGAAAGAGCACCTAACCATGGACTAGGTCGGGAACCTGAGATCATCATTGCCTTACCACGGCAGGCAGCACCAGTGAACGTCTACTGGACAAAATTCTCTTGCTTCTGTAGCCTGTGCAAGGAAGGAGTTAAAACATTTCTCTCATAGTCACAAGTTGAAATCCACATAACGCAGCAGTTAAGCTAGTCTTTAAAAGTAGAACCACATCTGTAAACAACTGAATTTAAAAATGGCATACAGCTACTCTCTATAATACTTTAGTTGCCTTCCCACTCATGCATTTTTGAAATCCATGAAAAAATCTTGATCGTACACCTCAGGCAGTGCTGGCACAAATTAGTTGTCTGTATTTCAAAAGCTGTTGTAAATACATTATGCAGGTGGATGAACAAGCACACTTAGAGAATTGTGATTGCTTATTATTGTTCAAGGATGTTTATGTCTGCGGAAAGGTGGCAATTGAGTTACCTGTCTCCCTTGGCTTTTACTTTCAGTAATCATTGCAATCAAGTTTATTTTTGAACTTTTTCTCAATTAGGTGACCAGGCAGTGTGTAAATAGGATGTATCACTTTCAATTATTATTCTGGAACCATTTTATGATGACTCAACTTGTTTGAATTTTAACTCAAAAGAAAAGTTGCATAGATTCTCTGTGGACAAGACAATTAAATGGGGACATCTCTTTGTCACCTCCCTAGACCTTTACCACCAGATACAACTCCACTTTTTAAGTTGTTTTGTGTAAGGACAGCAGGAATAACTTAACTCTGAATTTCAGTTCCTTCCTTCCTTCCTTCCTTCCTTCCTTCCTTCCTTCCTTCCTTCCTTCCTTCCTTCCTTCCTTCCTTCCTTCCTTCCTTCCTTCCTTCCTTCCTTCCGTCCTTCCTTCCTTCCTTCCTTCCTTCCTTCCTTCCTTCCTTCCTTCCTTCCTTCCTTCCTTCCTTCCTTTTGTTTCTTTCTTTCTTGTAGGAAATTGTGACATTTTGAAACTTGTTTCCTTCTGAAGCAAAATGATTTGCAACACCTTTGCAAATCCTGAGGTCTGGGCCATATTAAAAAGCATCATTCCATATTTCTAGGAATTCTTTCCCTGCATAAGGGAATAAATTCATAAACTTCAATGGCAAAGTCAAATTTCATTAACTTTTAGGTAATGCTTTTTCTATGCAAATCACTGCTAAACAGAGTAAGCCTGTAGAGGCAAGCCGAGTGCTTTATCTACAACTTTCTTTTCTGGTGGTCACCAAGGGGACTGTGGCATGCTGCTGGAAGAGCGAACATTGCAACAGCTGATGCTTTTACCTCCCTCAAAAATTCCTAGCTTGGAGATGGAGAAATGCTCTATTTTTCCTGTGCTTAATTTTTTTTGTATTCCCTTTCTCTTGCAAGTGATTCTGTTATACTTTTGCTGTACCATTGAAATAGACGTCATGAAGGTTCAAAAATAAAGGAAAAAAAAAACGTCTTCTGTAAAAATAATAATAATAATTTTTCTTTCTTTCTTTCTTTCTTTGAGGTTGGTTGGATCTCTCCAGGATTTCTCTGGAACCTTTCAGGGAGCTCTGAACAGCAGTATTATTCTGCTGAGGAGGAGCCGGATTGTCCAGAATTATTCTTGTGTGCAAAGTGGCCTATATAATACATGTTGTGATATCCTATAGAATCAGCCATTCTAAGACGTCTGTCTATTGCCAGGAACATAATGAAAACAGTGGCTGATGTCAACAGGATTTGTTCTCACAAAAGACATAGAGCTAGAACAGTTTTTGTAGAAGTGCTAACTAGAGAGGTGCTGGGGCTTCTAACATTCCTGTGTTTATTCCTATGAATGCTGTCATTCTCATGGCTTCTGTTTCTCTTGAATTTTTACTTTTCTGCATTATGACTTTGCAGAGAAGCCAATTATCTTTGCCTTCAGATGATACGATACCGTGTAAGACAAGGAATCTTTCAGAGAACAGTTCAAGAGGAGAGTGTCAGATGCCTCATTTTATGTTGTCTCAGTGGTTAGATTCAGAAAGTATCACAAGGCTGTTACTGATAACTAAGACAGACAGAAATTAGATTTTGGTATACACTTTGTGATCTCCTTGTGGCTGAAAATTATGGCAGAAGGAGCATTTGTACTGCATTTCCAATTCACCTGTCCACAAAAAAAATTCGCATAATCTTTTCAGCACTTTTTCTATCTGCTGTCTGAAATGGTTCTTTATCATTTTACACCTATGGATATCTTACACAATAATCATCTTGGCATAATTTTATATATATTCCTTTTTTTTTTTTTTTTCATTTTTGATTTTTGGCTTTCCTTGGTCATAAAACCAAAAAAAAAAAAAAATCTTCCTCTTTGCAAATTTTGGTACTGTTATGCAGGTCCTTATCATGAAAACCAGTGATGAAAGTGCTGTTATAAAAAAAAAAAAAAAAAAAAGAAATCTCATTAATCAATCATAGTGATATCTTATATTAACTAGTTGATATATAAAGGCCTTTGGACATTTATGAATCTGCCATTTCAGAAGACCTAAAATGAAGCAGCGGTATTTCAGGAAACCAAAGAAATATTCACCAAGGTTAAATTTAATGTTATGTAACTGTTCCAAAAATATTCATTCTATACATGGAACAATACACTTTCAAAAAGTAAAAATCAAAACACACCAGAGAATTTACATATGAAAACCTACCTGCTTTCTAGGCAGAATATCAGTTCTGTATTGAATACTTATCACTCTGAGAGCCTTTTCCTTGCAGTAAGAAAGCTCTTTGAACAAAAGAGAAAACATACTTGCTAAATTTCTTGGATGTTTTTTACAGGTAGTGTGTACTCCTACTTGGTGGTCATGTTACAGGATAGTAATATATGATGTGAACGTCAGTAATAATTTTACAATGCAGTGCCTGCATGATGCCTTAGCCAACAAGTAGACCCACAGATTTTAAGGAGTTTTGTGCTATTTAACTTTATTTAACACTACTCTTTGTTTCTTGTATGCAATTTGTTACTGTCACTATGTGAAATTCCTTTTAAAACATTTGATATGAAAATACAATCAAATATACTATTATATTTACTGCAACAGAGAAGCATCTTATGCTGTGAAAGAAATGTAGCTGACAAACTGAAACAGCAGCAGAAGTGGAAATAAATGGATGACCTCCAACTGAGATGACTCATATGCAGACTCACTAGAACTATTCCCCACCTCTGCTGTATTTTTCTGAGTAGTCTGATACTTGTTCAGGTGTGTGCTGAAAAGTTCAGTATGGTATTACAAGTCAAATTAATTATTTATTCTGGGTGAGTCTGGAATTCATTACTTTATATTTCCACTGAGCACAGGGGTAGGCTGCATGAATAAATTACACTGAGATAAGGTAAGTTATGCACATAGAAACTATCAACTGCCCCATGGAACTTGTTAACTTTAATGCTTTTATTCTTTAAAAAAAAAAAAAGAAAGAAAATTTGAGATAATTTCATTTTCAAAGCATGTAAACTACCTTGCATTTCCCTTGTAGCAAGGGAGTACCTGGAAATAGTTAACATGAGGCAACTGACACAATGTAAGTCTAGGCTGTTTCCAGTTTTTTGATAACTGTGCAATGACTCCAAGAAAGTGGGAATGAGATCTGTACAGTGTTACTGAATGTTGCTTAGGAGTAGAACTTATTGTGGCAAATACTTGAGATGCTCATAATTGTCAATCTTGTATAACTGTGCTTAACAAGGCTGAAAATGACCACCAAAGGTCATTTACTCTATTTTCTACTTCTGACAGGATCAGAAATACATTCACCCTTCTTTACAGATTTTTGTCTAACCTTTAAAATGACCTCGTGGGTGAAAACTCTACAATTTCCACAAGCAATGAAGTGAAATGCTCTATAAATCAGTGCTTGTAATTAAAGAATTTTGGTAGTGTCTTAACTGAACATTCTTTGTTCTATCTATCACAGATATGAAGAATAATTAATAAGTTTCTCTTTTTGCCATAAGAATTTGAAAATTTTCTTGTGAGACTTTAAAGTGTTTTCAGAAACTCACATGATTGACAGTTCCCTGTCAGTCTTCCAACAAATTTGATTCCTCCAACTGTTCCTCTTATGAAAGCATACACAATATTTTCCAGACATTTCAGTCTCAAGGCTTTTCTCTGGACTTTCTTTCTTTCTGTACTATTTCTGAAAGACAGTTCTGCAAAAGACCTACATGGTCAGTTGTTCCCAGTCCTACGCACTTGATGACTCTATCTTTGGAACCTTGCAATTGCTGAAATTCAGATGCTGGGCCATTTCTCCAACTTGTCAAGATCATTATTCAGTTGTTATCCAATCCCATAGCCTCTGCACAGTCATTGCTAGCTTTGTATTATCTGTACTTTTAATAGTCATACTGACCATCCATCATCCAGATTAAAAATTAAAATATTGTACAGACTTCTTGGAGAACCCTGCTTGACAGGGTTTTCAATTTTGTCAGTGAATCAAATGAATTACTGTCTGGAAATCAGAAGTCAAACTCTTAGCATTTTCATTTAGAGCACATTTCCCTGGAAGTCTGTCCCATAGTAAAGTTAATAGGCTTAGTGAAACCTAAATATATGATATTTACTTTGTCTTGCCATCTACAAAAAGTATTATCCTGATATAGAAGAACTATTAGTTTTTTAGTACAGAAGAATATTTTTGACAACTCTGTGTTAGTGCTTATTTTTTCCTTGCAAAGAAATAGTTTGTTAAACAATATTCTCTTCAGTTGCTCATCTTCCCCTTCTTTTTGAAGATAGGTGTGGTTATTGCCTTCATACAGTATTTCACCACTATATCTATCCTTCTCGGAACCTTCTAGTTGTTTTGAAATTACCTAATCCAATTCCAGCCAGCACGATGCTTTTATGAGAATGAAATTGTTCTCCTTTATTTAGGTCCACTGAGCAAACTGAAAAATCAAAATTTGTTTTCATTTGGGTGTAGTCTTAACTCAGCTGATTAAAAAAAAATAAAAATAAAAAGCATTATAGAAGTGATAATCAGGCACTATTCATTTTCAAGGTAATGCTAAGATGGAATTAAAAATGGAACATTTGTTCTGCCCTTCCCATAATGGTATTTTCTGTGGTAATGCCTTTTTTTTCCCCTGGATGTGATTGAGTTCTTTTTGTTTATGAACTAGTTTGACTTTTCCCTATCTTGGAGAGATAAGGATTTGAAGGATGAAGTATTTGGTGGATAAAGAATTGGTTGGAAGGCTGCCGCCAGAGGGTTATTGTTAATGTCTCCATGTCCAGGTGGAAGCCAGTGATGACAGATGTTGCCCATGGGTCCATCCTGGGACAAGTGCTTGTCAACATCTTTTTCAATGACATAGAGAGTGGGATCAAATGTACCCTCAGCAAGTTTGCAAATGACACCAAGCTAAGAGGTGCAGTTGATACAGCGGAAGGAAGGGACAGAAGGAAGTACTGTGTCCAGTTTTGGGCCCCTCACTGCAAGAAAGATATTGAGGCCCTGGAACGTGTTCAAAGGAGGGCAACAAAGCTGGTGAGGGGTCTGGAACACAGGCCATATGAGGAGATGCTGAAGGAGCTGGGAATGTTCAGCCTGGAGAAGAGGAGGCTCAGGGGAGACCTCACTGCTCTCTATAACTTCCTGAAGGGAGGTTGTAGTGAGCTGGGGGTCGGCCTCTTCTCTCGTGTCATTAGTGATAGGACCAGGGGGAATGGCTTCAAGCTATGGCAGGGGAGATTCAGGCTGGACATGAGGAAGTATTACTTTTCAGAAAGGGTGGTCAGGCACTGGAACGGACTGCCCAGGGAGGTGGTGGAGTCACCGACCCTAGGGGTGTTCAAGGAAAGACTGGATGTTGTGTTGAGGGACATGGTTTAGTGGGAGCTATTGGGAATAGGTGAACGGTTGGACTGGGTGATCTTTTAGGTCTTTTCCAACCTTGATGATTCTATGATTCTATGATTCTATGAAGGGATGTCCTCAAGGAGATGGAGAAGCTTAAAAAATGGCCCATGTGAATTTAATGAGGCTCAGCAAGGCCAAGTGTAAGGTGGCACATGTGGGCTGGGGTAATCCCAGGTATGGGTACAGACTGGGAGAAGAATTCACTGAGAGCAGCCCTGTGGAGAAAGACTTGGGGGTCCTGGCAGACAAAGCACTTAACATGGGCCAGCAGTGTGTGCATTTGCAGTCAGAAGGCCACAGAATCCTGGGCTGCATCAAAAGATGGGCTGCCAACAGCTTAAGGGAGGTGGTTGTCTCCCTCTGCTCTTAGGAGGCCCCTTCTAGAGTAGTGCATCCAGGCCTGGAGACCCCAGCACTGATTTGTCACCCACATTACTCTTAGACCTTAGACCATAATACTCACAATACTCATAAACCTTAGATCAAATGCCCAAGAGTTGATTGCAGTATATTTAGGACACTTAAGAGGTCAGTTTTGGTAACTGAATTGTATGAAGGACATTTCAATCTAAATAATTGCTTCTTTTACACTCTTCTTATTTCTAACACCATAACAGAACAGAAAATCCGACCTTACACGCTGCTTTTGTCCCTTTTACTTATCCATTACATTATCATCTTGCATTAATCCTTTTTTCAGCTGTCTGATGATTAGACTAAGTTGAAGGACAAAACCGCATGCCCCATATCATTAAAATTCTTCTTGTTTTCTTATTTTTTCATCTTTTCTCTTTGATATACCTCAGTATTTGAAATTCAAGAGATTCCTTCAGTTGTTTTTCAGTCTGTGAAAACTCTTGTCCAGTTAACCTGTACTTGTTTGTTCTTTCATGGTGCATTACATTATTTCATCTGTGCTTGAGCAGTGAATGTTTTTCCTTTAATCAGCCTCCTGGTTCGAAGTGTCAGAATTTCTCATAATTTTGGCTCTTCCATGTATCTTATAAAATGACGAGTGCCTCTCCCTGGGACCTGTTTAAGATGGCCCCTCCTTATAGATAACATCCCTGAATTTACACTCCAAGAACATTTTATTTGTCAGTGTACTTGGAAACGAATGCAACAGTCTACAAAAGGAGTCCTTTTCATTTTGAGTCACTTTGATTTGGTGATTTCACTCTGATGGGCAGCTAAATGACACCACAGTTCTGTCTCTCTCCTCTCTCCCCCTCCTCAAATTAAATGGGGAAGAAAAAATGATGATAACAGTTGAGATAGGAATAGGGAGCTCACATTAGCATCTTGTGCAAATATTCTGGAATCTCTGCTTCTACACTTACCACATCTGAAGCCTTTCAGTCCTGCCTGTAGCTGTGTTCAGCTAGAGCAATGCACAAATCTGTTTTCTCAACTGTAAGTCATGAAACCTTCCAGAATCTGCTCCTCTTAACCTGCTCATATGGTCTGTGGCTGCAGTGACCTCACTTCCATCCTGTGTAGCTGGTACATGGATAGCTATTTTAGTTTAGACCATTCTCCTTCAGTTAGAGGCTTTTTAGTTGATTTACAATTTTGTACATAAGGGAGGTACGAGACTGTTTTCTGAATCAAGACCCTGTCTTATCTATCCTAATAATATGAACATGGGACGACTGAGAAAGGATATTTTGTCTTCTATAAATACATTAAGGAGGGACAGGCAGGCTGTACAAGCAGTAAGTAGTAGTTGTGCAAATGAAAGGCTATTTAAGCTGAAGGTAATGTAGATATGAATGGGTTGAAGTGGTCTGTATTTCCATTAATTTTGAATATGAATACAAGTTTACAATTGTGTGATTCTGGAGTGATATTCTAACAGAAATATTCAAGGCAGAGAACATAACTGGCACAAGTCAACACAATCTCTCTAATAAAGGTTTAATCAAGCTGATCTGTATCTCTAAAGCTTTTACTGATATGGCAATTTGGAAGGTAAGGTGATTCTCCTGATTTTTTATTTTATGCTGTTCATTTGCTGTTTTCTCACTTAGGAAAAATTCAAAAAATAGAATCAAATGGAGGAAGATGATGTAGCACTATTAACAAATGTGATTCTCAGACAGCACTGACACAGATCTGATATTGTTACCATCTACATATTCTTGCCCCAGCTAGAGCTAAAATAAGCACGTTTAATAAATGGTCAGATGCAGATGCATCTTTAAATTACCAGGCAATAGGCAAGATTCAATTAGTAGCTAACATCTGTAATGTTTTTGCTGAAGTGCACAAATTCTAACATGATTTTGTGTCATGAAGCTTCCATGGAGCAAGGATTATTTCAGCACTGAAAGTTACATGGCTGTTCTAACAACCTCAGGATCACATGAAAAAACTGCACTGATGGGCCAGGGGAATCCAAATCGAATTATGGTCCTGTATCTTACATAACACCTGAACTTGTACTTAGGATAAAGATTCTTGGGGAATCTTTTACTGGTGAACTTAGCAGCTGGTGATTTCTGTCTCATGTGCCAATAAAATTAGCACCTTGGAATTTCAAAGTGTATCATCAAGTCAAATGTAAATCAGAGATGAACTACTCTAACTTATTGCCACTATTGCAATAAGAAATTTTTTCTGAAACTTGAATCATTCAATTTTGGTTTTGCTGCTGCTCATGTCTTCACACTTGGGAAAATTTTACATGAAATAGTGTTTCCTTCTTGGATGGCAATAGATTTTTCTGTAATAGCTTAGCAAGTAAACAGAATTTCATTACTTCCGCACTGTGTGTTTTACGTCATGTTAATCTCCTGGAAGTACAAATAAGCATGAATTGAACATTGGAAAATAATGTACTGAAAGACTGTTCCTTTTGAGGTCTTAAATCAGATTCAGAGAACATTAAGAGAGATTTGCATACAATGTACCTGAGTTTTCAAACAGAGCCAAATTTTAACTGGAGCAGAGCTTGCAGGCCTAAGGCGAAATGGGTTTTTAAAACCAAACAACATATATTTTTCTGACTACCAATCGATTATCAAAGAAACTGAAGTGCTGAACACTTTAGAAATGTTTCATGCTCTTTCAAAAATTTTGCCCAGAGTGTACATTCTTTATGGCTCAATCAATTTTGTGTCACACCTGTGAATTGCTGTTTTCATAGAGATTCATAGTTGTAAAGATGTTCTAATACAGGGCTTAATGCTTTTGAAATTACCTTACTACGTGAACAAATGTGTCTTAATAAGAGGCCTGGAAGTAGAGGACTTGGTATCTCAAGTATTCATTCTCATTGTGTCATTTTTTTAATGAAATCCTCCAAAGACTGAGAAATTCTGAGATAAACAGCAATTAATAATTCACGGTGGCCAGAGGAAAGCAGCAGCCAGTTGCACTTCATTACACAGATCTAACAACTAATGCATGGCTTGGACACAGAATTGAAGGAGTTGGCCATTGGCTGATATTTCAAAAATCCAATTTCAGTTCGGATAAAATAGATCTGGAAACATAAATGCATGCTTTCCTAAAGCAACATAAAGAATACTTATGTCTCTAATCACTACTTTATGATTATAATCTAGAGGCAATTCTATTCTGCAATACACATTGGTGTTTACCTTGCTAAAATTAGATTTTTTTTTAGAAACCTGGTGTGTAATAAAGAAAACAAAGCATGTCTTTTCTTTCTTCTCCAGACTCACTGTCTTCAATACACATGTAGTAGTCCCATCTTTTTCCCCAAACTTTGCTGCCATGGGGAGAGAACATTACATCCACACTGTCATTGCATGTGTGAATGTCTAAACCCACTTCTTTCTTTTACCTTTGTATTCTTGGCTGTGCCTTGGCTCTCCCCTTCTGACATCTTCCTGTTCTCCAGTGGCTGTCTAAAAAAGAATATTTTACATGGCCATACTCCTTGTGCTCAGTGGGTTGAAGTCATGATCTTGCATCTGCTTCTCAGAAACCCCTTTGAATCCATCCAAAATGTTCTGGTTAAAAATCATTACTGCGCAGACTGCTTTGGCCACATCACGCTTAGAATTGTTTCTTCTGTCTTTCACATTAAATCCAGATTTAGTGGTCACATTTTCCAAATCATTTCCATGCTTGATAGAAAATCCTATCAGAACAAGACAGATCTGTAATGATGTTGCTGTAGACTACTTTTCATTTCCAGCAGTGTGCATTTTTTTTTCTTAAGGCTTATTAATGCAGATTCCTTTGATGAATTTGGATGGTCTCCTCTTAAACCAAGATAAAATTTTAGCAGTTGTGATACTCTTTAACAAGGAGCTCTCCAGCTTTGAATAATTTTCATCGTAGCATCTACTCTTTATGTTTAGGCTTTCTTGATCTTCTTGCAGGAGGTGGCAATGCACAACCATACTCAGTTTAATTTTTCCCTCCCATTTCAAGTATGTTTCTGTTGTATTTCTCCTTAGTCACACCTTCCAGTTTAAGTATTCCTGACCTATTTAATCAGTTCTTGTGCAGAAAAAATTGGACTTTCTCTATACTCTGTATTTACTTTAAATGGAAATTTTCTGAATTCTTATATGCAGTATGGATTGATCCCTATACAAATCTTAATGTGTCTACATCTGAAAATGTTGACTATTACCTTTGGACTACTCTTCTGTCCACCCTAGACTGCAAACCCTACAAGGTAGGTTGTAGATCATAATTGCAATCTGCATTAATACTGAATAATTAAAGATAATTGAATATGGGTCTTGTGTTTAAAAGTTGCTACCATTATGTAGAGAGCTTTCATAGAAAGAAGGTAAAAAACTTTCACAAAGTAAAAATCAGGTTGATTTCTTGTCATAAATAGATTTAAATTAGAAACAATTAATAGATCTTGAAGATAATGTAACAGTTTCTGGTGTTTATCTGGAATTAATCTTGTGTTTAATGATTAGAATTTAGCACATTTAGCTTCTCACCAGCAGTCAGAAATGTCTGGCTGAGAAAGTATGAGAGAATAAGTTTACATTTTGTTCTTTAGCAAGAGCTGAATTCAGGCTGAATTTTGCATTAGAGAGGGGAAATAATTAATTTTCTCTGAATACAATGCTTCTTTCTTTTTCTAATGTAAGTTTTTTTAGTGTGTTATAAGGATTATCCCAATTACTGGGCTACGAATACTTTGCGACTTCTGAACTTACAGAATAGAATCATAGAATCGTTTGAGTTAGAAGAGACCCTTAAATGCCATCTAGTTCAACTCTCCTGCAAGGAACAGGGACACCTACAGCTCCGTCAGGTGCTCAGAGCCCCGTCCAGTCTGATCTTGGTCTTGTCTCCAAGGGTGGGACATCCACCACCTCTCTGGGCAGTCTGTTCCAGTGTCTCACTACCCCTATCATAAAAAAACTCTTTCCTTATATCCAGTCTAAATCTTCCCTCTTTTGGTTTGAAACCATTTCCCCTTGTCCTGTCACAATAGTCTTGGCTAAGGAGTCTGTCTCCTTCTTTCTTATTGCCTCCGTTTGGGTAATGAAAGGAAATTGCACTATTCTGTATCAGCAGATATTTGATAAGTAATCTTTTTCCCTTTTTTTCCTTTGGTCCATTTTCTTCATAAGCACGGTATTTCTTGTTCTACATTTTTCCACAGAAACCATACATTATTTATTTTTATTTGGCACAAATCATCTTATCTTGCACTATGCTGAATAATAGATACAGTGGAAGGTGAGGTGAGCTGCTTCAAAGTGCCAAGCAATCTTAACTATTCTCCTCTTATTTTGGGAAAACAAAAACAACCAAACAAAAAACTGCTCTGTATTACAGTAGTTTGGGGGAAAACATAAAGTCAGCATTTAGAATATGAAGGTACCACTAAAGAATATAGCTGGTGACTAGACATGCTGGGAAGAAGTTGAAAAATACAGAAATTCAGTCAGGGAACAGAAATTTAGAAATGTTTCTTTTGTTTTGCAGAGGGATTAAGCCTTTCCAGGAGTCAGTGAGTGGTGACTGAAGAGTAAAATAAGATAGTTATAACGGTTTCAGAAAAAAGAGAGTCTGTGACCTCCAACTTAATTTGTTTGTGTTGGCTCAGGTAGCAGCTTTTCCTCATAGAGTCCCTGAGAATTCTGTTCCACCAAAACCACAGGTAAAAATTCCATGTGATGTATTGAGTGTTCAGACATGTTTATTTTATTTTATTTTTTTACTCTGTTTGCTCAGAGTAGGCTTAAATACATAGTGAAAAGTAAAGGTACAGGTAAATAAATATTCTGGGAATAAATTACTTTAAGTGTTGAAAAAGAAAGTATGACCCTGTCTGAGTTCCTATCAATAAAATACAAGATAGGTCAGAGCTTTTCTCATGCAGAACAACACAAGAAAATTCACTACTGAAATTTACCACATAATCTCTATGGAGCTTGGTTTGAAAGATGCAATGAAAATGCTTTAAACTGTGATTCTGATTGCAGAATTGACTCATTTTCTACATATGAACCCATAAGCATGTCTCCAGTGATGTGGCATTTTGAAAATGAAAAAACAAATGAGTAAGAATTAGCACGGTCATTTTGACATTCTGAAGTTGCTGTTAGTCAAGAATTTCCAAACTTGCTGTTCTATGGATGGCATCTTAAACTATATGATTCGTACACTTATCTTTATGGAAACAGACAATTACTTATGGCAACTACAGGAGTTGCTATTGTATATAATTATCAATAATGAAGATGAAGTGCAAGTACATTTCTTTAAAACTATGATTTAAATCTTTTCTTCTATGCTTAGCCCTCTGCACCTTTCTTGTCTTTCCTGTAAATGCTTTACTGTCTTGTGTAGTACTTCTCCTATCTGCTTCTGCACTTTGCGTATCAAGTTTCTGTCTCTTGATCTAAACATGCTTTGCACTAGTAGTTTCTATTTTCCTGTACTTTTATGAACATCCAGCATCTCTCCAGGAATAACCCCTGTGCTCAATACGTGTTCTGGGTTCTGGGTTCTCTGGTTCTACCGTCATCCCTTGTGTTCTCTCTCCCTCTTATATATTTCCCATCCCCAGGGAAAAATTCTGATTTCTCTTGCATTTGTGAATATAAAAACATCGCTGCAAAAGGACCACAAAGATCAACACATCCTTTCCCTGCAATTTCCAGAAGCCCTTCATGGGGCATGTAACTCAAAATAATGCATTAAATACCCAGGCATAGAATCACAGAATTTCAGGGGTTGGAAGAGACCTCAAGAGATCATTCAGTCTAACCCCCTGCTAAAGCAAACATCCTACAATATGTCACACAGATTGGCATGCAGAACCTCTTCCAGCGCTCCATCACCCTTACCATAAGGAAGTTCTTCCACATATTAGTACAGAACTTCCTATTTTCAAGTTTTAGACTGTTACTCTTTGTCTTATCACTACCCACAACTGAGAAGAACCTGGCCTCATGCATTTGCCTCCTACCTCCCTTCAGATGTTTATAAGCATTTACTATATCAGTCCCTTTGCCTCTACTTGCTAGAATATGAAATGTTTCCAACATTTTATAACATCATTTAAATATAAGTCCTGACCTACCCTAGGTTTTGCAACACTGGGAGTGGCAGGGAATAGTGATTAAATCATAAAATATTTTGGGTTGGAAGGGAACTTAAAGCTCATCCAATCTCAACCCCCTGCCATGGGTTGATTGTCACTTACCAGATCAGGCTGTCCAGGGCCCCATTCAACCTGCCCCTGAGCATCTCCAGGGATAGGGCATCCACAGCTTTTCTGAGCATCATGTGCCAGCACCTCACCACCCTCTGAGTACAGAATGTCCACCTAACATCTAACCATAATCTCCCCTCTTTGAGTTTAAAGCTATTCTCCCTTGTTTTATCACTATCAGCCTGTGGAACTGTTGGACTCCCTCCTGCTTATAACATCCCCCCAGTTATTGAAAGACCACAATGAGGTCTGCCTGGAGTCTTCTCTTCTCCAAGCAAAACAGTAATAATTAATATCTGTAGATACAGAAGTTTTCTTTTTAAAGCAGGAAATTTGACACCTATCATTTTAAAATCAATATAAGCAAGAACTTGGGAGCAGAAACATGAATGAATTATCCTTGACACTGATGATATTTAAATGTACTGTCCCACATGGTACACAGCAGTTCCATCCTGCAAGGCAGCCTGATGAATGTTTTCCCACCAGGTTACAGGAGGTTCTGTATTGCCTGATAGTGATAGGAGTGAATGTTGCTTAATATCACACAGAAGAGGATCTTGGGATTTTCCTAAGTTTGCTGGCTGTCTCATCGTGTATTGCTTTTGGCTCGCCTTCTTTATTCCTTTGGAGTGATTCCTAGATGGCAGGGAAATCATCTTTAGACTACAATTAATACCACTCCATTCATTATCAGTCAATACTCTTAGCAGTGTTTCCAATCTTGCTTATTTTGAAATATTTCCAATGTCAGTTTTACAGGCACATTAACTAAAAGGTTATTACAAACCATAATGCAATTGACCATTACTCTGAAATAAAAAGAAAAAATGGAGGAAAGAATGCAGTGAAGAATCAGCCGTTTCTAAATTTTCTCTTTGGGTTAACAAATAAATGACATGATCCATCATGTGAATTATAGCATCTCTAAAATCATGTACTACGTTCAGCCACACAGCATATGTGTTGGAGACAGTATCTATCAGAAGAAATGCCAACACATCTGCACCACTTGTCATGTTCTCTGTTGGATGAGATCCAGTGCCAGCTGGCATGCCTCTTGGGGTAAGTGTGCCTGCACCATGTCTATGAGACCACATGTTCAAAACAGTTTGTGACTATGTATACTATGAGGTATTCCACATCCACAACTGGAGCTGCCAAAAATCTCAGCTTCTCTTGCAGCCCATGAATTGTAGACAGTTTCCAGAAGCAGCGAAGCTTGAGAGCTCCTTCTGCAAACCGAGGTCATGTTTCCATGATCCTGGAAGCCAACGAGCTGTGTGCCTTTGTAAATGCACCTCAGACTTTCAGCAGTATTGATTCTCCTGCTAAGGAGAATGTTTGAATCAAAATATGATCCTTTGCACTATCTATCCCTAGCCATCGCTTTCCTATTATTTTTACAAACAAGATCCCAGAATATTGACTTCTTTGTATTCATCTTCATCATTACTTCTCGTTTTAGGAGTGACTAGTTCATTTAGATTTCTAGGAAAGAGAAGTAGTAGAAGAAGTAGTTTAGATACATTAACTTTTTCTTTTTTTTTTTTTTTTTTTAATTTTATGGCCTCCATGTGCTTTAGTTGGCTCTGTAGCTAATATGCTTTGTGTCCATCTTACTTACTGCATCTTTAGTTGCTCTACTTTTTGTTTCAATTTCATTTTTCACTAAGAGAAACACTCTAAAATGTGTTCTGCTTTTCTTTATTTTTCTAAGTATTCCCATTGCCAGCCAGTGCAAGTCTACATTTGCAAAATATATTGAGAAACCAATGTGAATTTGACAGAAAAAGGCATCACAGAATGAAAGGTGAATAAATGTAGCCTTTATGGGAGTTGTCCTTTTTTTTTTTTTAATTGAGCGTTAAGCCTTTTTAAACTGACTTCTTAGTTTTTTTATAATAGTACAAGCTATAAACATGTAGGAACTATATTATTGAACTGAATTACCTTAGTGGTTATTTCCAATCTTAATGATTCTATGATTCTGTGAACTCTTTACATCTGCCTAGTTACAGCAAGAAGTCTTTGGATTCCTGGGGCAGAGACTTAAGTCTGAGGTGTCTCATTTCAACACCCAAGTGTAGCTGTAGAAAATGTTTCTTGAGTCAAATCCTGTGGTCCTAGCATTGTTGTACCTGATCTTTGAAGTCAGTTGGAGTTTTGAATGTCCAGAGACAGTGGGGTAAGTTTATTGGTTTAAGATAAAAAAGCACATTCCTGCTTTGGATAAGAGGTGGTGTGCAAGGCAACAACAGTGAAGGAAAAGAATAGTAAATTAATCTTTAGAAAAATATTCAAAATTATTCCCTGTTTTTGGTTTGAAATAAAAAATATGCAGGTATTGCCAGGCTTTTAATGTTTGAATCAATCATGCTTATATCTCCAGTTTACTAGAATGTAAATGTATTTAGCAAGATATGCTAGGAAAATAAAAAAATTAAATCCAGTCCACACTAAAATTCCTAGGGAGGATTCACATGCTGATCAGCTGTTGAAATAGTTGTATTGATTGGGTAATAAGATTAGGCTCTTACTTAATACCCTGAAATAAGGTTGTAATTTTCAGCAGGCAGTGAGAAGCATGTTGTACTGAACTGTGTCTCCACTAAAAGACATTTTGTACACAAAAGCCCACCTGCATGTGTCCTTAGTGTCCCTCCCTTGGGTCTTAGGGTCTAATATGAGATTTCAACACTCTTTGAAACCAAAAAAGCTTTTCATGCTGTGCAGAGAACTTTACTGCTACTTAATGAAAACTCTGATTATTTTTCAGTGGTTTGCTTAAATGTAGGTGTTCTTTTGTTTTGAAGGAATGAATTATTCTGTAAGAAAATTATTCAGGGCAAAAAAACTAGAAGCAATTTATTTTCAAATGACATGAAAAAAATATCTAGGATTATCAAAAGGTTTTAAGAGAGGCAGGTGCTCAGAAATTAAATTTTGCACTGTCCTAGGTTTTAATTTGCATTTCTTTGCCTTTCAAGTTTTTTTAAAAAATAAGTACTTCCATTATAATGTCAGTTCTGTTCATTTCTATTCATATCTGAAACCTGCCAGGACCGTTGTGATCAGCTACTCTGATTTTCTGTATGAAAAAAAAAATAATAATAAAATAAAATGCAGGCAAGAGACCTTTAGCAAGTAATTCCCGTATAAAGCTCAGGGACTGCAGAGCTTTTATTTTCCAAAGAAACAGATTTAATCTTGAGTCTAATAATAAAAGCTGAATACGTAAACCAGACTAAAAACAGTGAATATTATAAAAAAAGAATACTGTATTTACTTTGCCTTTGACAAAGCCTGATGTCTTACTCATTACTTCCACTATAAAATTTAAACTTCAATTTTTTCTCTCTTTGCCTATACATTGTAACCTGTACATAAATTATATTTCTCCTCATGACAAAAAATATTTTGTCAGACAAAAACTCTCACCCTTCTTCCAAAGCATTTTTGCTGCTGAGTAAGAAGAGCAGTGAAGGAACTTATTCCACTAGTGCTGATTTTTTATTAGATTTCTTATTATGAGGACAAAAATTTCCACATAGCATATTCCATGCTGTCTAGAGGGAATATTGCTTGTTTTCATAAATGGCATTATGCTTTGCTTATCTTTGGTTATTACATTTGAGTGAGGAAACAGACATGGATAAATAGATCTGTGCATTGGATTAAGGATAAAATCTGATAAAAGTGACAGACCTTGCACGTTTATGCACGAACTCCATGAGCAATATCTTAAATCCAGAGTTAGAAAGTATATACGTAATATACATGTATGTGTATATACCTTTGTGTACATAATTTATAAATGCAGGGTATGGTTTACAGAAAACCTAGTTCATCTAAAATCAGGTAAGAACAGGTAAGAAGCTGCCTGAATTTAGTGTGCAAAGAATTGTAAAAACAGAATCTTTTATTTCTTTAGATACAAACTTAATTCAGATCTTCAGACATCGATACTGAGCTCTCTACCACAGGAATAATAACCCTAACTGGTCATTTAAAAGTAGTAATTGTTGGCTTTATTGGGTTTTTTTGTTTGTTTGTTTTTCTTATGATGCCTCTGTTTATAGACTATGCTGTCTAATGGAAGTCTCTCTTAAAAGCATTTGTGCATTTACTACCTTTTTCACTGTGGAGCTACAAAACCCTGCAACTGCAGCATGTCAGAATGACCAGAGGAAAGCTTGGTTTATGAGTAGCAGAATTTCCTATCTCTTCTTTGGAGGTTGTGTCAAAGCTGTTAAAACAACTTTGTTCATAAAGAGATGGAAACTGGCTTTGTAGCTTGTATTCCATGTAAGTCCATTAAGACACTAAAAGTCCTTCATTTGAGTTTCTCTTCAAAGTTATTTCCAAGGCAGTTGTTTTGTTTGTTTGTTTTGATTCATTTCTTTGTGTTTGAATTCAAAGACTCCTGCATGCATAATGCTCACACAGATGTCAAAGGAGTGTTTTGAATCCAGAGCCCCCAGAAATGATGTGTTCATATCATGAGGAGGTAGTCATGTTCTTTCACTCCTTTTCCAAATGAGCTCACTGTCCTCTCCGTACTGTTGTCTGGTGCCAACATTAAAACAGAGAAAAACTCACTGATTCCAATCTTGCCCTCCTTGGCTTTACTCTTACTGGCTGGCTTGCAAGGAGAAAGCAAGCCCAACCCAGGTTTGTTTTTTATTATTATGATTTTTGTTGTTGTTGCTGTTGCCTTTGTTGTTCTTGGAGGGAGATGAGATGGTAGTTTTCCTGCTGCTGTGATCAATGTGTGGACTTTGTGCCTGTTGGATAGGGTGAGAAACAAAGCTACCACAGCACTCTGCCTCTAGGTATCAGCAAGGATGACAGTACAGCTAGGCGCCATTCCAGCAGCTGACAGATGCTCAGCAGAGATTTTTGGGCATCATCTATTTTGAATATAAGTACTTAACTCTTTTGCGTAACACCATACTTGCAAGACTGTGAGACTGATCTGCTAGGTTTTCTTGACATACCTGATATTAAGGGAATCTCATAGGAAGATTTTCTACAACATTTTTAAAACATACATCAAAACATAAGTTTAATATTAAGTGTTAAGAATGAAAATAAGCTGTTTAGGATCATATATCGTTATTTATAGCTACTGAGCACTAATCTTATTATATCAGTAAACCTTATGGAAGAAATGTGGAAAACCAAGAGATTGGCTGAAAGTGCAGTGATAGATATATTAAACCTTTCCAATCAGTTGCTATATGCCATCAAATCCCAAGCCAGGAGGAGGACTGGTTTCCATGTGTTTATGATAGCCTTGGGTGAGTTGCTCAGAAGAGCTGTCATAAGGACCATGAGTACCTCCAGAGCAGGTGAATATCTCCAATCATACATTTTTAATTGGCTTGATATGGATACTGGAAACTATAGAACACCAAAAGCTAGAAGAAATTATAGAAACTTGGTCTTTTTCTTTTTCCTTTTTTTTTTTTTTTTTTTTTTAGCAAGGAGGATTGATGCTTATAAGAGTGGGTATGTTTCCCAGAAGTGATACATCCGTGAGATGGAGCCTATCAGCTTCTTTCCGATGGGCAGAGGACAGTGTGTCTCACCCCTCTCCAAGACAATGTTAAAGGCAGTCAGGTCTTCCAGGCTTTCCCCAGGATGACATACATGTTGTCAAAATCTCTGATGGAGAAAAGATTCAATACCTTTCCTTGACTGCTGCAATTTCACATAGAGCAACCTCACTGTGACTGAATGTCTTAGATAAGAGCATCACATTATTTGTCCTGTTAAAATATGCTCTATTCAAGCAATCGTAATTTATACCAGAAATTCTTTAATCAAGAATCTCTCTCTCTGTTTCTTTCTATAGAGAGCATTTAAAATACTTAGGGTCCTCTGCACTACAAGTGCATGCTCTGAGTGCCATCTTGACAGGATAAACATTGTTTTTAATTTTATTTTTATGATTATCTTGTGTTGACTTCATTTAATTTTACAGTTTATTAAAGTACACTGGAAAGCAGGAATTCAGGAACTGAAAAATGTATTTGTGCCTCAAATATAAACAAATGCCTCTGAAGCACATGCTTCAGAGTGATGCAGGCATGCCAAGCTCCTGCCAAGAGTGCTTGCTTCCACCCGATCACAATATGAGTCTGTCTGGCTGTTTCTGCAGTAAATAAATTTACTTATTAGTGAGCAGCTTGGAGAAAATGCCATGCTTATTTACAGAGAATATAGATCTTCCAAAAGGTAGAAAGAAGAGAGAAATAGGTAATGACCAAGATGAACTGTATGAACTGAGCATGAAATAATAGAACTGGATTTGATTTTACTCTAGGACAATGAATTTACTCTACAATTCATTAGTAGAATGTAAAACTGTATTAAAGAACAAAAATACACTAATAACAAAAAATGAAAACCCCACAACATACGCCTTCTCAATAGCTACTGGAACAGCACATAGTTCTTTTGAATTAATGTATTGAATAATATGTCTTGTGGCTTTTGATGAATTCTATTTTCCTGGGAAAAAAATAAAAAAGTAGTCGTATTTTACTGGATGTGAAGTACTTTTATAACTTTAGCTGAAGCACCACTTCTATAGATACTTCACACATATCAGTCATTACAGTGAATTCAAAAAGTTACTTGTGTGCCTTGCATAGTATGCTCATATCTTCATGAACAGGCTTAATTTTTATGGGCTTCACTCTGTCCTCTGAAAGAAAAAGGTCCTCTTCATGATTACCTACAGTAACTAGTCTGTTAGTTATTCAAGTTGGCATTCACTGTACCTAAATTAGGAATCTAGGCTGTGGAGTTAGGGAATGGAGAAAGGTACATTCCTGCAGAGCATGATTCAGAGCACTGCATTTAATACCCTAATGATTGTCTAACCTACATGCTCTGAATCTTCTCCCAGAGATGTCTGTCTGCTGAGAAAGGCTGAACATGTCCCAGGAAGGAACTACCAGCTTTGCTGCCAAGGGCCTCTGGTTCATCTCAGCATTGGGACTGTTCAGTCCTAGGAGAGCTGAACTTGATGTGAAAGAGCTCTAGATGGACTCCATGTCTGTTTTATCTTCTGAAGTTCCATTTATTGATTTTGTTTAATGCCTTGTTTGTATGGCCTTACAGACTACATTCATCCCTGTTTCTGTCTCATCATGTGCCACCAAACATGCAGTATTCATTTTTAGACACAGAACCCAGACTCTGCATCCTCCAAAAGGAATCCTGAGCTTCATCTGGGGCAGTCACCCTCTATTCCTTCTTCAGCACTGGAATATAGTTTGGTTTATGATGACTCTATTTCACCTTGGCTCTGTGTGCTGCCAATACTCCAAGTGGCTTACTCAGTCTTCTCTCTGCTTACCAGCCAACTTCCTCCTAAGAGATGATGGCATTGGCTGACAGCATCCTACACAGATTTCACTGGGGTAGATAAGGTGGAAACCTTATAAGGAGGTAACTGGAAACCAATAGAGCTTTCTCATTTGTGCTTTCTTTTGAAGCCCTTCAGCCCTGTGGAAGCTAGGTCATACAAATCCAATGGGCTTCTGAACAGAGATCTGACTCATGGGACAGCACTTCCCCATCCAATTTCCCTGATGCATTTGCAGCTTTGTACTTAGATTTTGATTTGCTGCACGTAGCTGTCTCTAATACAGCATCAATCCTTTTATCCTCAGCAAGTGAGTAGACTCCATTACTCCAGGTCATTTTTTTAGTTAATATCAAAAATACATTTAGCCACTGTATACTTCTGTTAGTCAAAACAGTTCTAACAAGCTAGTGTGTGCACCACCCTTTTTTTCTTCCCTGCTTCCAATGAAAAAGTTGTACAGTGGTACTGAAACCCAATACTGATCCCTATTGGGAAAAATGTTAATGAGGAGAGGCAAAAATGTTCTTTTGACATGAATTTCTGTTGACAAGAAATTCAAGTTTCTGAGGTCGCTGCCTGTAAATCTCTCTTATTAGATAACAAGATCCTGTCCTTTGCAGCCTATAGAAAAAAAAAAAAAATAAAAATAAAAAGAATTAGAAGGAAAGCAAAAGAAAAAAAAAAAGCTGTTTTTGAAGTAGGTCTAAATAACTTGCCACACCAAAAACCTTCATTTGTGTCTTTCATCTCAGATAAGTGCTAGGAGTTCGTACTTCTCAGCCATTGTGTCTGCTGTGCCAGCTGAAGTAGTTCAGTAAAGGTCGTATTGATGGACCAACAAAAAAAAAACAAAATAAAAAAACCATTTTCATTTTATAAAGATAGTATTGGAAAAATCCAAATCCTGTCATGCCATTCATCTCAATATTTTTTAAAACATTTGCACTCAGATGGAGCTGTGACTTTTAGTTAAAATTCACATTAGTGTTTATTTCAAGGTGACTGCACTTTTATTCTGTAAACTTCATTCAACCCTATAAACGCTTATGGAAAGCACGCTCTAAAAATATGTTCCTTTTGCTCTTCTCTCATTTAAATTTCTTGCAGGAAAATGCTGATATCAGAAATGAGGCACCCACATCCATATGTTTACATTTATTGCAATTCTCAGTCACTTTTCTGATGTTAAGTAGGAAATTATGTTATTTGAGAAACCTATAATTACTCACAAAGCAGCATTCTGTCTTCATATTCACTGCTCTTATTAATGTTTATGGTACCTACAAAAATCACACTCAGATCCATGGCTGAGGTACACAGCTGAAACAGACAACATAGACAGCTTTTCTCTCTGGGTGACCATAGACCACAGCGACCACCACTGGGTGTTTAAAATGTATGGGAGAGCAGACCACTCTATGACAGCTGTGTTCCCACTGCAACAGAACACATTTTCAGCTTGCAGCAGACATCCTTAGCTCAAGAGCTCTTGTCTTAACAGGGTTAGTGCCAGAGAGAGGTTCCCCTGCCCCAGGCACTTATTGGGGAACATTATTTTCCAGACATTCATGCCAACAGATGCATGCATGGGATGATGCATCTGTACCAAATGCTACTCTCATGGTGGGCATTGCTGATGGCAGCTGTGTCGCTCCCAGAAGGTGTCATGGATGTGTGATGGTACCCATATGAGGAATTGGTGGAGGGGGGGGTGAAGTTTGAGGCTGCAACAGTTTTTGAAATGGAGAATTGAAATGATTCAATGAAACAAAATCCAGAGAGTCTATTATGAAATTCAGGTGCCCCCTGTGTAAAAATACACCTTCCAACATCTTTCTCTGGCTAATTGCTTTTTTGTTGACTCATCAAAACAAAAGCCCTGGCCTTTTGATGATACAGTTACAAATAAGACCTGGTATATCTATAGGTAGATAGATACATTCATGGGTCTCTTCCTGTTCCCCTTATAGAATCAAAGAATCATTAAATTTGGAAAAGAAAACTAAGATCCTCCAATCCAACCATCAACCTGCCACTAATATTGCCCACTAAACCAAGTCTCTTGGTACCACATCACCACAGTTCTTGAACACCACCTTCCTAGGCAGCCTGTTCCAATGTATTATCACTCTTTCTGAGAAGAAATTTTTCCTGATACCCAACCTGAATGTCCTCTGGTGCAATTCAAGGCCATTCCCTCTCATCTTATTCTTGTTACTCAGGAAAGAGGCCAACCCCCACCTTCTTACAACCTCCTTTCAGGGATTTGAAGAGAGCAATTTGATCTCCTCTGAGCCTGCTCTTCTTCTGACTAAGAAATTCCAGTTCCCTCAGCTATTCTTCACAAGACTTGTGCTCCAAATCCTTCAAATAAAACAGGGACATGTTCCTCTGTGAAAGTATGTGTTCTCTGGTGCTCTGTAGGAGCAGCTGCTTCCTCACTAGCTTGATGAGGTCTCTCTTTGGGTCCATCAAGATATCTGTAATAAAATACATCCATGCACACCAGATCTGTATGGAAATAAAAACCAAAAGGTTTTTGGAAAATCGACAAGATATACAAATTTGAAATTTAATTATGCAGTTAGAAGAAAACAAAGGTTGTTCAGATCAGTGCTAGTTCTGGAAAGAGTGTCTTAAATACATTTTTAATTGACGAGATTGTTGAGAGATGGCTTTTTGCAGTGCTGCACAGTAGCTTGTTCTTTCTGTAGTGCTCGTGGGTACATAAGAAATAAGAGGTAGTCACCTAATTACAGGGCATGTAGTGTTATTAATGACTCTTAGTTCCAAATGGAACCATAATTATGTATGAAGATCACTCTAAGAAACACTTAATTGCATCATATATTGCTAACAACTTACAGCTACCAGCATGCTACTGAGTGATAAAAACAGTTCATCCTCACACACTTCTGTTCATACAGTACACTAAATCTCTGCCAAGAGAGAAATGGAGGAAAGGGGTGTACTTATATCAAGGCCTCAGTCTTTTGAAGAATACTTATTGTCTAAAGGTGACTGGAACTGTCTACTCATTTTTCATTGTTGAAAAAAGTGTTCTCGCTTAAAAGCAGAACTCACAGTAATTCTTGTAACTTTGTTTTACCTCTTCATCAGTTGTATTAAAAACAGCATTAAAAAAATACAAAAATATAGATTTTAAAAGAGATTGTACTCTTAATAATTTTATTTATCATTTCACTGGAAATTCAAACTTTTTGCATTTGTATTCACATGTTCTTAGGTTTACTGTAATTTGTTAATATAAGATTTATATTTAGAAATAAAAAGATCACTTATTTCCTTTAACATATCTGTAAAAAAAGTCATAAACAAAGGAAATCCACATTTAATTTTATCACATTTTGAAAAATGTCACAAATCTTTTCAGTTCATGTTTCAACAAGTTTCAATTCTAGAAAGCATTTTAAGATTTGTTATGAACAAACACTTGAGGCAACAATATAAAGATGTGTGCAGAACAACTAGTTTAAGATTTCCAAATTAATTTTTTATGAAGCTGGATATTTTAAAAATAAAACACAACAAATTTATATTTTATATAAATATAAATTTTATATACCTTTTTATATAAATTTATATACCTTTCTTAAAATTGCTAGAAAAAATGAGATTTTTTTTTGATTCAAAATGTTGGGTGTGCATTTTTGAAACTCCACTTTTATCTTCTTGCTTCACTCAGTATACTCAAACCAGTGAGAATGAAGGCTGCCTTGTATGATAAGATGAACTTGAGATTTCACAGAAATTAGAGACCAGGCTTTATATCTGATTTCAGTAGAAACAGCTGCTACTTCTTTTCTTGAGTTTAAGGTAATAGAATATGCATGACCCAGTTTTTCCTTCATTTTTTTTTTGTATATGTTTGCAGACATTGTCTAATACTAATTCTGAAGTCGTCCTTTTGCTACACAACTGGGAGAAAAAAAAATAAAGGCAGAGCTTCTTGTTTTTTATATTTCCAGCACAGGAGAAGTGGACAGTATTCTTGCTGTGAACAGGCATGAATTAATCATCAATTGCTTTTCTCAAATGGTAGAGATCTAAATCTCAGTCTCTCCTTTGCAGTCATGGGTTAAAGCAGAGGACTTTTTCAGTTCATCTTGGTTAGTGCACAAGCTCTCACGAGAGAAGAGTAGTGAGTCATGCACAGTGGTCCACACATGGGATGCTAACTCCAGGAGACAGGTGTCCAGCTGTGGAAGATACCTAGGACATTGTGGCTCTTCCCTAAGGAATCAGACTAGTTGCTGTGTTTATTGCTTCTGGGCCTGCCATAGGGATATCCTGTCTTTCAAATTTCCTTTTGCTTAACTGTTTCCTTGTTTTTAATTCACATTTCTGCCTATGAGAGAAATATAATGTCCACTTTTTGGAATGGAAAACTTCAGGAATTCTTTAGGATATATACAGAGATACAATTTACCATCTCCATAAACATAGACATATATGCAAGTATTGCCAATCTGCCTGGGAAATATAAACAAATAAAGAGAACCTTGATGGCCCTCCAGATGCTTTCTCAAGGAACTGTAGCGGTGGGGAGAAACTTCATACACAGCTAACAAAATAAATGATCCAGGGGTGGGAGATGTATGCTGAGCACTTACATCTGGGAGAGTAATGTGTGCTGTGAGGCCCCACACACTGCAGCCCAGTGTCTATTCTGAGGGTAAAGACTTACATGGGGTGGGAGAGCCCTTTGTTTTCTCTCAGGCCAGAGACAGCAGCGTGGGAAAAGAGAGAGCTAAGGCAGGGCAAACCTCCCCTCAACCTCTTCCAAATGCTTTACAAAACAAGTGGGAAAATTTTGAATGACATTAAAATAAAAAAAAACATTTAGTTGTTTGTGGAAAAAACGATTTCTTCTAGTTTCTTCTAACACAGCAGAGAAAAGACTTAATAACGACTATCAGGAGATTTGGGCATCTCTGCAGTAATGTCCCTGAAAATGTGTAATGTCAGCCAGGAGTGAGAATCTCTGCAGGAAGGAAGGAAAGCACAATGTCTTTGGTTCACATCACTCGACAGGGAGGAGGCTCTTGATGAACAACAGAGACCTTATATATGTCAGTGACCAAAGGAAAGCTGAAGAGTAAAGGGGGTGGAGGAAAAGTGCATTAAAATAATAACAATATACTGTTTTAATATTGTAATCCAGATTCTGCCACCTTTGGTCATCTTGCATGGCATCAGTTTAATAAATAAGGTCATCATTCTCCTTTTGCCAACTTGCTCTTTTTCCTCTCCTGGGCTCTGGCTTTTTTTCTGTTTAGCATCCAAATAGGATGCCTTGCCTCCTATACTCTGCCTGGCTGCCTCTCATTTAAAGCATGGAAGAGACTAGCTTCTTCTTGTACTATCAGGGCCGGGATTTACAACATGCTGGAACACAGGTTATCATGTCTTATGGGGTAAGGTCAGCTTTAACCATAGTGCAGGTAATAGGGGGATCCAGTGAGCTCAGCTCTGACCATGGGAGCCAAAAGAGGGGTTAATTTCTGCTTCAATACACATTAACTGAGCAGGAAAAAAAATGCACTTCTCAAAGGCGTTTAAGATGGCCATACTTGACAGGCACTAGTGGTAATTCTGAGCTTTCCACTTCCTGTTTTTTCCAAATTTCAGAGTTCATTCTCCAAACCAGAGAATGAAACAGCAAAACCAAGAAAATAGGAAGACTTCTTTTTAACTCTCTAATCCTGTTTTTTTACTTGATTTCTCTTTTTAAATATTTTACATGGTTTCCTAACAAAATGTTGTCATGTTTCTTGTCTCTCAATTCCCATTTAGCAGTTTGCATTGGCCAATTTCAACTAAAAATGAAAGAGAATGAAGGAAGTCTTGCTCATAGTTATATTCTTAGTGGTTCTGCAAAAAGTAGCAGCTGTGAAAGGATAGATAACCTAAATTAATGTCAGTGTTGAGAAATGATGAGCAGAAGGTAGCACTGCCATAGACAGAATCTCCTCACATAAATGAGGCAATGCACTCAGGCTCAATATGAGGCTGAAGCAGCTCTGCAGCTGCCAGGGATTTAAATCCAATGAACATGGGTCTGTGCATGTATTCATGTTGACTTGTTCTGATGTTACCATGAAAAACCTAAGAACTTTTAATATGAATATGTTAGAAAAAGTAAATAAATAAGTAATAAAGCCTGGTTCAAGGAGTATCTAAAAAGGAATATAAAATTGGCAGTTATTTTTGAAAGGAAAAGATGTCAAATTAGAGAAGCAGGTACATTAAAATGTAGATATGCATTTTCTCTCTTTGTATGCCTATTTTCTAACAGCTGATTTTAAAGGACTGGCATTGTTATCTTAAGTGTGTATGATTATTGCCAGTGTCTTTTAACTGCTCTAAAACTTTCAATCTGTGAACAGCTCATAGAAACACAGCATGCCAAAAGCTGGGTTATAGAGAACAATTGTTGAGACTCAGAAGGGTATGTCCATTATTGCAGCAAAAATAATAGATAGAAAGGGAGAAATAACAGTAATATAAATCTGAATTATAACAGATGATATGTTTTCAATGAAGGAAATTCTTTCCTGGACATCACATGAAAGGATTTACAAAGAATTAGGCAGGAGAGGCTGGATATGACAGCATGGTATGTATAGGAGAAGAGGAAACTTCAACAATGTTTTTCATAGAGACCAGGGAATGCCTAAGTGACACAATGAACCAGGCGGCTGAAAGGTCAAGAACTGTGAGTAATGTAGGTCAAACTCTCAGCAGCGAAATGAATGAACACTGTTCTGTTCAGGCTTATGTTATGAAACATGTATGCACTTAGCAATCAATAATCTGGTGGAGAGGTCTGGGAGGAACCTGCTGGTATGAAGTGAATGTTCAGAAGGCTCCATAAATACAGTATCCACAGCTGCCCCTCACAGCCATTACAGTCAGAACATGCTTCAGTGTCAGTAAAAAATAAAAACATCTAGCCTGGAAGGTCAAGAGCCATAAAGCTAAAAAGGACAGACAAGAAGAGTTGATGGACACCACCAGTTCCCTGTACCTATAATGTTGACATGAATGAGTGCATTCCTGAGTTTCTTCCTTGAGAAGATAACATAAAGATATGCTTTTCTGAGATATCTCGTGTCTACTAATTCTTCGTGAGACTCCATTTGATTTATGCTAAACCTAGCAATGAATTTGGGGTTCTACTGTTTATAACTCCAACCTCAAATGTATTCCTGTGAGATGCTCAGCATTTGAAAGCTTTACAAAAATTCCTTAATGTTTTAAATTTGGAATTGCTATGTAATAAAAATTAGAGCAGGGTTTCACAGAGAAAGCATGTAATACTGAAATACAATGGTTATTAATTATTGTAATTTAAAAAATCCATGGAAAAAAAAAAATGCAAAGAGGGATTAGTGTTCTGAACTTAGAGCTTAAATCCAGTAGCAATTAACATAGGAAAGATAGGGGTTCTCCTGTAAATGGAAAGCATAATGCCTCTCTAATTATAGCTCATGGATGCAGCTGGACAAGGAGCAAATATTTCACAAGTTAAGATTGAGGTTTCAATCTTTGCCTGTCTTGATCCTGATATGTCTTGAAAATAATTTTATTTTATTTTATTTTTATTTTTATTTTTTAAGAGAGGTGGAAGACAATTTCACCTGTGGTATTGATTAGGACAGATAAATGAGACATGTGATGAATCCTTGACCTAAGTCAGGCAGAATAGAAGTTTAAATCTGTTTCTCTCTCATCTTACCTGACAGTTCAGTCCCAGCAGGACTGGGAGAGAATGATCTTTCTGCCTAAGAAAGCCAAAAATAGAAAATCTTGATGGTCTCCTTGCTTGAAAATCTTATCAAAACAGACACAAGCCAGCAAGTAACTTTGGTTTAGTGAACTAATACTTTCTAACAGTCACAGAATCACAGAATGGTTGACACTGGCAGAGACCTATGGTTTCATACGGCCAAACCTCTGCTTCAGCAGGGATGCCCAGAGCACAGATATCTAGGTGGCTTTTGAACATCTCCAAGGAGAAGACTCTACAACCTTTCTGGGCAGCCTGTGCCAGTACTCCATCACTCACTGCCTCCAGGCCTGGCACCAGGTACCACTGATAAAATCTGGATCCTTCCTCTCTGCACTCTCCCTGCAGGTATTTATGGACATGGATAGGAGCCTCCTTCTCTCAAGGCTGATCAGTCCCAGCTCTCTCAGCCTCTTCTTATAGTATTGGTGCTCCAAATCCTTCACAACCTTTATGATCCATCATTAGCTTCTCTCCAGTAGTTCCACATCTGTCTTGTACTGGGGAACTCCAGAATAGATTCCAGAATAGAACTCCAGAATAATTCCAGGTATGTGGCCTCACAAGTGCTCACCCTCTTTATTCTGGTAGAGTAGGACAAAGGTAAGTTGGTAAAAATGTGAGTTATATCCATTACATGAGCTGTATGCAGATAACGACTACTGTATGAATTTAGTTATTAAGAGTCAAAGTTATTTAAGATGTCACTTTTGCTGAATTCTTATTTTTGACATCTTACTTTAATAACAACAGTGGTTCTCAGTCAAATAGTTGTGCTCCACCACAATTTTGACCTTACATGTAGTGTTTTCTTTGGGGAATATTACATATTTGTACTAACTCATGCTGTTCAATACCACCTGTGAAGCATATCCCTCACTGGCACACAAGTTCTGGAGAATATTTTTCTTTGTCTTCTCTAAGAGGACTACTTAAGTTGTGGCATTCTTCATAGTTATTAAACCTTTATATACCAAAGGTTTAATAA